>NC_091287.1:72465659-72723159 GCF_032444005.1 Ranitomeya imitator | reverse complement strand
TCTAATCTATCTATCCCATATCTATCGATTATCTATCTATCCATCACCCCAGCGCATGTTTCTAGTGGCGTCAGAAGAAGCGACGGCGAAACGTGCGTTGGGGTGAGGGGGAAGTGCCATCCATCTATCTACCTGTGCTCCTGTTTCTGCTAAAATCCGATAGATGTTACTGTGCAGGCTCCGGTGGCACCATCTTGGAGAAGGCTTTTTTTCTCTACCATGATGGCACTGCCGTCACCTGTACAGTAGCAGCTATCGGATACCATCAAAAAGAATAATTAAATGCACAATATGGATGCACTCTTGGATGCAGCGCAGCATGTGTCTGCGCCTGCCTGCAGAAGGTGATTTTTTTAAAATAAACTTCTCAAAAAAAATAAAGGGAACACTTAAACAACAGAATCTAACTCCAAGTAAATCAAACTTCTGTGAAATCAAACTGTCCACTTAGGAAGCAACACTGATTAACAATCAATTTCACATGCTGTTGTGCAAATGGAATAGACAACAGATGGAAATTGTTGGCCATTATCAAGACACCCTCAATAAAGGAGTGGTTCTGCAGGTGGGGACCACAGACCACATCTCAGTACCCTTTCTGGCTGATGTTTTAGTCACGTTTGAATATGGGTTGTGCTTTCACACTCGTGGTAGAATGAGACGGACTCTACAACCCACACAAATGGCTCAGGTAGTGCAGCTCATCCAGGATGGCACATCAATGCAAGCTGTGGCAAGAAGGTTTGCTTTGTCTGTCAGCATAGTGTCCAGAGGCTGGAGGTGCTACTAGGAGACAGGCCAGTACACCAAGATACGTGGAGGGGGCTGTAGGAGGGCAACAACCCAGCAGCAAGACCGCTACCTCAGCCTTTGTGCAAGGAGGAACAGGAGGAGCACTGCCAGAGCCCTGCAAAATGACCCCCAGCAGGCCACAAATGTGCATGTGTCTGCACAAACGGTTAGAAACCGATTCCAGAAGGATGGTTTGAGTGCCCGACGTCCACAGATGGGGGTTGTGCTCACAGCCCAACACCGTGCAGGACGCTTGGCATTTGCCACAGAATACCAGGATTGGCAAATTCGCCACTGGCGCCCTGTGCTCTTCACAGATGAAAGCAGGTTCACACTGAGCACATGTGACAGATGTGACAGAGTCTGGAGACACCGTGGAGATCGATCTGCTGCCTGCAACATCCTTCAGCGGTTTGGCAGTGAGTCATTAATGGTGTGGGGTGGCATTTCTTTGGAGGGCCGCACAGCCCTCCATGTGCTCGCTAGAGGTAGCCTGACTGCCATTAAGTAGCGAGATGAGATCCTCAAACCCCTTGTGAGACCATATGCTGGTGCGGTTGGCCCTGGGTTCCTCCTAATGCATTTATTAGGCTCGAGGAGGTCATTAAATTTTCTGTCCCTGTCAGGACTTTGGAGAACCCTCTGATCCTTGCATCCGTAGATGGTAAACCTTTACAGGAGACCATTACACAAGTTACAAATGAGGTGGAGCTATGCTTTGCATAGGGAGAAAATTGCATTTTATGTTTTAGCATGTCTTTCTTGGTTGCGGAACCACGAGCCCTCTTTAGATTGGCATAATGGTAATGTTTTGCGCTGGGGAGAGTTCTGTCGGGATCGTTGTCTGCTGCCGTTGCGCCCTGTTGCTTCTTTTTCTTCTTCTTCTCCCTGTGTCTACAGTTCTTTCTCGGATGTTTTCGACAAAAGGGAGGCTGACAGTTTTCCGACTCTACGATTGTCCTATTGATCTCGTTCCTGGTGCTACCCCTCCTAGAGGTAGGATCTATCCCCTCTCGCCTATAGAGACACAAGCCATGTCGGAATATATTCAAGAGAACCTTGCTAAGAGTTTTATTCAGAAGTCCTCTTCTCCTGCCGGAAAAGGCTTCTTCTTCGTGAAGAAGAAGGATAGCTCTCTTCATCCTTGTATTGATTATAGAGGTCTAAACAACATTACGGTGAAGAACAAATACCCGCTGCCACTTATTCCTGAACTCTTCCATCGCCTGAGGGGAGCGCAGATTTTTACCAAACTTGATCTGCGTGAAGCGTACATTCTGGTTCAAATTCGTGCTGGGGATGAGTGGAAGACCGCATTCAACACTCGCGACGGTCACTATAAATACTGTGGTGAAACGCTACCTGAGTGTGTTGGGGAACACTCGCTTGGCACGTGATTTAAGCACTCAGGCACGGTTTCTCCACGTAAACAGTCTCATCCGGTTTATTAAACATCATAAACCACATGACATACAGTCTATTTCATTACATAGATCAACGGAACACATTTACCATTGACAGTCTGTTCCAATGGCAGATCCGTGTCTGCCTGTAACCCCTTGTTACCTGGAGTTACCTTTCAGGAGCTCCGGCTCCACACACTGTCTCCTGCCAGTACTGGTTCACAGGGGAAAGCTGCCTCACTGGGATCACCGTCCTTGTGACCAGGGCACCTCAGATAGTCCAGACCCACAGTAGGAACTGTAGCTTCCCCAACACAGAAGCCGTCACAGGCTCTGTAGATGCAGCCTCTCCATGCGCTTCCAGGAAGTCCAATCACAGGCACTTCCAACACACAGGCCATCAGTCCATGGTCTTACCAGGTGCTTACAGGACTCCTGTCCATCCCAGGACAATCCAACACCCTGACCATTCCAGGACTCACACTCTCACCAGGTGCTTGCAGGGCTCCAGTCCATCTCAGGACAATCCAACACCCTGAGCATTCAGGACCACAGTCTCTCTAGGTGCTTCCAGGAAGACTCCACACACAGGAGCTTCCAACACCGACCGTCCAGGACCCTGTACATGGACCAAACAGATCCATACACTCTGACCCATGTGACCAGACCTCAGTCACATTATATGGTTGTAACCACTCTCATAGGTCGGAGGTGTGTGTGTGTGTGTGGCTAGTTTGACCCACCCATCTCTCATAACTAGCCCTATAAGCCAACCCTTATAAGTAAACACAGCAAACTCTTGTGGAACTATAAGTCCCAGCATAACCATATAATTTTGGGCTTACAGCGCAGAGCACCTCTGCGACACATACCGGTCATTTGCAATCCTGCCAGACTTTGTCTCATCAGCATAATTATGCCTCCAAGCGCATGCTGAAGCACACACACAGCGCCCCCTGGCTATAACATGGGTCACCGCACCATAATACCTAGTTATGCCGTTTGGCCTCTGCAACGCTCCAGCAGTATTCCAAGAGTTCGTAAACGATGTATTCCGTGATCTCCTCTACTCCAGTGTCGTGGTATATCTTGATGACATTCTCATCTTCTCTCCAAATCTTTCCACCCATAGACGAGACGTTCGTCAGGTTTTGCAACGACTAAGGGAGATACATCTTTTTGCGAAGATTGAGAAGTGCGTCTTTGAGCAGTCCTCTCTGCCCTTTCTTGGTTACATCGTCTCGAAGTTCGGTCTGGAGATGGATCCTGAGAAGGTATCTGCTGTTCTTAATTGGCCTCGTCCTCTTGAAATAAAAGCAATCCAACATTTTCTTGGCTTTGCCAATTACTATAGACAGTTCATCCCTCATTTCTCTTCGATTGTCAAGCCTATTTCTGCTCTTGTTCGCAAAGGAGTCAACTCCAATCTTTGGACCTCTGAAGCTGAAGATGCGTTCCAGTCTCTGAAGCAAAAATTCGCTACGGCTCCTGTGCTTCTTCGCCCTGATGCAAATAGGCCATTTATCATCGAGGTCGACGCATCTTCCGTCGGAGCTGGTGCAGTCCTCTTGCAAAGATCCTCCTCTGGCCACTTAGTTACTTGTGGCTTCTTCTCCAAAGCCTTCTCTTCCCCTGAACGGAATTATTCCATAGGAGATAAGGAACTACTGACTATTAAGTTCGCTTTAGAGGAGTGGCGTTATCTTCTTGAAGGGGCCGTGCATCCTTTCATCATATACACAGACCACAAGAATTTAGCCTATGTTCAGTCTGCTCAGAGGCTCAATCCACGGCAAGCTAGATGGTCCTTATTCTTCAGACGGTTTGATTTTGAACTTCATTTCCGACCCGCTAATAAGAACGTCAAGGCTGATGCTCTTTCTAGATCCTTTCAGCCAATGGACGTAGAGGAATGTCCAGCACATATTATCAATCCTGCGAGAATCATCACTCTAGCCCCTCTGAGGGTGGTCTCTCCACCACCTGGCAAGACGTTGGTGTTGGACCATGACAAGGAGAGAGTTTTACGTTGGGGACATTCCTCCAAGTTTGCAGGACATATTGGAGTCAAGAAGACACTTGCTCTTATCTCTCGCCACTCTTGGTGGTCGTCCCTTCGCCAAGACATCTCGGAGTTCATTGCTTCTTGTCCTTCCTGTGCCAGAAACAAAGTTACCAGACAACTTCCGTCTGGACTCCTGCATCCTCTGCCAGTGCCTTCTGTCCCTTGGAGCCATATCGCTATGGACTTCGTTACTGATTTGCCTCGTTCTTCGAATTGTACTGTCATCTTGGTAATCGTAAATCGGTTTTCCAAGATGGCCCACTTTGTTGCTTTGCCAGGTCTGCCTTCCGCTCCTGAGTTGGCGAAAATCTTTCTACATCAAGTCTTCCATCTTCATGGCTTCCTACAGCATATTATCTCTGACCGAGGGGTCCAATTTACCTCTCGTTTTTGGTGAGCTCTTTGCGGATTAATGAAGATCAACCTGGATTTCTCTTCCGCTTACCATCCACAATCCAACGGCCAAGTGGAGTGAGTTAATCAAATTCTAACTACCTACCTTCGGCATTTCTCCAATGCTCACCAGGATGATTGGGTTTCTCTTCTCCCTTGGGCTGAGTTCACTTATAACAATCTTCCCAGTGAATCTTCTTCCAAGTCTCCTTTCTTTGTAGTCTTCGGTCTACATCCTGGTGTTCCTCTTCCTGTTTCTCTCACCTCAGGTGTACAGGCGGATTTCTTGTCCTTGGAATTCTCTAAAGTCTGGAGGGAGACAAAAGAGGCTCTCGAAAGAGCTAGTTGCAGACTGAAGAGGTATGCGTCTGGACGCTCGCCCATTTATTCCCGGTGATAAGGTTTGGCTCTCTTCACGTTATATTAAACTTAAGATTCCTTCTCACAAACTAGGTCCCCTTTACATTGGTCCCTTTCCGATCTTAAGTTGCATCAATTACATATCTTACAAATTGAGACTACCTGCTTCATTACGAATTCCCAATGCCTTCCATGTGTCTCTTCTCAAACCTGCAGTCTTTAATCGTTTTCATTCTTGTCCCTCTCACTCTCCTCAACCCAGCACTTCTGATGTCTTTAATGTAAAAGATATCCTTGCCAAAAAGATTATTAGGGGGAAAACTTATTTTTTGACTGATTGGGAGGGATTTGGTCCTGAGGAGAGATCGTGGGAGCCCCGAGAAAACATCAATGATTCTCTTATCATGAAGAGGTTTCTCTCTAGCACTAAAAAGAGGGGGAGTAAGAGGGGGGTACTGTCACAACCGCGCATACTTACCTGCCTTCTCCCATCCCTCGGCGCGCCCCCGACTCTGTCCCTTGCCGCTCCTCCTCTGTCTTTGCTGGTTCCCAGCGCATCGTTTCTTCGCACATGCGCAGTCGTGCCTCCTGCGCCACAGGGCTCCCTGGGAGGTCACAACCCGATGGCTCTGCCCCAACATGGTGGCGCCCATTGGGTATTTCTTCTCTGCGTCTTCCCAGGTAAGATGCCTGAGCTTCTGAGGTTTTCTCTGTACCTTGTTGTCAGCGTTCCTTTTTCCTTTCAGGCTCCTCTGTGTCTCCGCCATACCTGCCCTGTGACTGTACTCCATGTCTGCGCCTTACCTGCCTTGTGCCTGTACTCCATGTCTCCTCCTTACCTGCCCTGTGCCTGTGCTCCGTCTCTCCGCCATACTTGCCCTGTGCCTGTACCCCGTGTCTCCGCCATACCTGCCCTGTGCCTGTACTCTGTGTCTCCGCCTTACCTGCCCTGTGCCTGTGCTCCATGTCTCCGCCATACCTGCCCTGTGCCTGTACTACGTGTCTCCGCCTTACCTGCCCTGTGTCTGTGCTCCGTGTCTCCGCCATACCTGCCCTGTGCCTGTACCCCGTGTCTTCGCCGTATTTGCCCTGTGTCTCCGTCATACCTGCCCTGTGCCAGTGCACCGTGTCTCCGCCGTACCTGCCCTGTGTCCCAATCATACCTGCCCCGTGTCTCTGCCCATATTTGTCTGTGAGTCTCTGTCTTTCTTGCCCTTTGTCATTACATATACTTGTCCTGCATCTAGTCTTGTCTTCCTGGCTTTATTACTTTTTGTCTCCTTTTTTGCAGCTTTGTTTTTGTCCATGTCCGACTCCTGAAGTTCCATCACACACAGCTTTCCCAGTTCCAGTCTTTTCCGTTCTGTCTTCAGTCTCCTTTACTCTAACTTAGTCGCCCCTTTGGCTCTAGCAGTTGTGTCCGCAACCCCCTTGAGCCTGCTCCTAACACTCCCTGTATAGGGGGTGGTTCCATCTGGTCCGCTCGTCCTCGGGGGCTCTAGAGCCATGACCCAGAGGGTCCACTCTTGGGTTCAATTCAGAATCCTCACAAGGGGGTCATGCATACCAGGTGGGGATGGGGGTCATGCATACCAGGATAGGGATGAGGGAACCATTCATACTAGGATAGACATGAGGGGGTTATGCATACCAGAATGGGGATGGGGGCCATTCATACCAGGATAGGCATGAGGGGGTTATGCATACCAGGATGGGTATGGGGGCCATGCATACCAGGATAGGGATGAGGCAACCATTCATACTAGAATAGGCATGAGGGGGTTATGCATACCAGGATGGGGATGGGGCCATTCATACCAGGATAGGGATGAGGGGGTCATGCTTACCAGCATAGGGATGAGGTGGCGAGGGGGCCATGCATGCCAGGATAGGGATGAAGGGGTCATGCATACCTGGATTGAGGACATATATATATACCAGTATGGGGGATATTAGTACAGAATTGATCACATTTTTTGCTTCAATGTTTTTTTTCTATTTTCCTCCTCTAAAACCTAGGGCCATAACTACAATATGGGGACCTGAATATGGGGTCATGACTACAATATGAGAACCTGGATGGGGATATAACTGCAATATGGGGACATAACTATAATATGGGGACCAGGATATGGGGACATGACTACAATATGAGAACCTGGATGGGGATATAACTACAATATGGGGACATAACTACAGTATGGGGACCTGGATGGGAATATATGTACAATATGGGTACCTAGATAGGGATATAACTACAATACGGGGACCTGGATATGGGGACATAACTACAATATGGGAACATAACTACAATATGGGTACCTAGATATGGGGACATAATTACAATATGGGGACATAACTACAATGAGTGCACATTGGTTATTACCACATCCATAACAACCCAAGCTCTAAAAAAATAAAATAAGCACAGCAAAAATGTTCAAAAGGTGTTGTGGTAGTTCTACTCATATGGCAGTATACGGCAGTAGAACACAGGAACACCCTCTCTTTAAATCTTCAGTTGGTTTATTATGTGGTGGCATAAACCAACAAGAAGGGGAAAGTAAACACATCCCTTCAGGATAAAACAGGAAAACAACAAAAAAAATAAAACGCCATAACACAGTCCATATGTATGCGGGTAGCAGCCCCCCCCCCCCCCAGGACATATGCGATTTGCACACTTAGGTAACGTTCACACTAGCGTTATGCTAGTTTGCGTCGGGCGACGCAGCGGCGACGCATGCGTCATGCGCCCCTATATTTAACATGGGGGACGCATGCGTTTTTTTTTGTTGCGTTGTGCGACGCATGCGTCTTTTTTGCCGCTAGCGTCGGACCAAGAAAACGCAACAAGTTGCATTTTTCTTGCGTCCAAATTTCGGCAAAAACCGACGCATGCGTCGCAAAACGCAGCGTTTTTGCGTGCGTTTTGCTGCGTTTTTGCGTGCGTTGTGCGTTGCATCGCCGACGGAGCGGCGCACAACGCTAATGTGAACGTAGCCTTAGTCATGTACCGACGAGCTCCTCTTCCCAATGCTCTCAATGTTCAGTGACAAACTGAGAGAAGCAGAAGAGAAGCTCGTTGTCACAGGACCATAAGTATGAAAGTCACATATGAGTGAAGTGTCCATGTGACGACTAGTGGAACCTGCAGAGCTGAATCCTGACATTGCAGGCTTCTGAATTCTCACAACGAATGCACTGCACACTTTTAGGATTCTCCCTTGCCGGTGGTCAGTCATGTCAGCACAAGCATAGATTTGAATACTTCCGACCACATTCCGACTAGACGTGCCCGGCCTCACTCAGTTCATTTTCATTGAGTGAGGCCACACATGTCTAGTCAGCACGTGACCGCATGTATGTAAATCGCCGGCACGAGAATCCTGACAGCGTGCAGTACGCATTGTGAGAAGTTAGAAGTCTGCAGTCACAAAGAATGACTGCAGACTCATTACAAACCTGGACATCCCCTTTAATGCTCGTAACATAAATAAAAATATGAGAGTTAGTTAGTATCACAAATAACATTTACATCCTGGTACCTTATAGATGATGTTGTCTCTGGAGTCATTCTCTTCACACTGACCTCTCCTTTCCATACCGGCCCCCTCTTTACACTGTCCTCTCCTACTGTGTCCCCCTATAGGGCTCAGTATTTATACTGTACTCTCATCACACTCCCCCTCCTTGGTATACTGTCCCCTCCTGGCTGTGCCATTACACTGTCCCCACATGCTATGCCCCCACTACTCAGTTTCTATTCTGTGCCCACTCACTTTTCTCCCCCCATACTGTCTCCTCACACTATTCCCCTCCCTTCTCATACTGTCTCCTCTCACGTCCCCCTGTTCACCATACTGTCTCCTCATATATTTACCCCCTCACTTTCTATACTGCCTGCTCACTTGACAACCCATACTGTGTCTGCACACATCCCATCACCCTCACTCCCCGTACTCTGTCCACATACATTTTTCACATCGCTACTCATACTGTGTCCACATATATTCCCCCGTCGCTCCTCATACTGTCTGCACCCATCCCCCATATTGTTTCCTCATACATGCCCCTATTCCCCAAGTACTGTTTCCTCATACATGCCCCCAATTCCCCCGTGCTGTTTCCTCATACATGCCCCCATTCTCCTGTACTGTTTCCTCATATATGCCCATTATTTTCCTCTACCCCACCCCATCATTGCTCTCTTCACCACCTCCATCTTAGCCTTCTCCACCACCACTATCATTGCTTTCTCCCCCACCACCCCATTTCCCATTCCACAACCTCCATCATTTCCTCCTTCCCCAGCACTCCCATAATTGCCCATTCCACCACCTCCATAATTACCTCCTTTGCCTTTTATACCATATCCATAATTTTCTTTTCCCCCACCATCCCCATCATTGCCCTTTCCACCACCATCATCATTGTCCTTTCCGCCGCCACCACCATACTTGCCCATTCCACCACCTCCATCATTTTCGCCCCCTCCAATATCATCAGTGTGCTTTTAACCACCACCATCCTTCTCCATTTTACCACCTCCATCATTTCTTCCCCCCCTCATTATTGCCCTTTCCACCACCTCCATGATTTCCTCCTCCCCACCATCATTGCATTCTCCCCCCACCACCATCTTTGCCCATTCCAATTTCCACCTCCATCATTGCCTCCCCCACCCCATCATTGCCCATTACACCACCTCCATCATTTCCTCCCCCCCACCCCCATCATTGCCCATTCCACCTCCATCATTGCCACCTCCATCATTGCCCATTCCACCACATCCATCATTTCCTCCTCCCTCTCCATCCCAATTATTGCCCTCTCCCTGTCAGCCTCATCATTGCCCTCACCTCTCCTCCCCGTATACACACACACAAAACCATTTACATCTCTGCACATTCACCCGCAGCGCTACGCATGCACGCACACACAACACACACACACAGCACCTCTCACCTATATACACACACGCACAACACACACACAGCACCTCTCACCTATGTACACACATGCACAACACACACACAGCACCTCTCACCTCTATATATACACACACACAATTGACTACCGACTGTTGCCCCTGGCGCCTGCTCCCTTCCTATCCTGGCTGCAGGCTCCATATAGCCGACCGACCCCCAACCCAACCAGCCCCCTTAAATATCAAACATTATCTGATTCTAAGTTCGGTAGGTGTCTTCAGCTCCATTACCCGGCCGGTCCCAGCGGTCTGGAGCTGGAGCACACTACCGTCCAACAACACTGCAACACAGCAGCCTGTGCTTCGCTTGCCCTGCTGTGTCTGTGAAGAGTGATGTCACCGCTGCTGGCGCTTCACTGATGCAGAAGTGCCAGCGGCGCCTCAGCAGTCGTCAGGGCTGAAGGGATAACAGATTCACAACAGGCAAGCCAAGAGTACTAGCAACAGCGTCGGCACAGCCGCGGTGTCACTGTACACCTTGGGATTCGACGACGATGCGCAGCACTTTCTCTGAGCTGGCTGTCAATTTGGCAGCCAGCTCAGAGAACGGGATTATCTCAGACTGTGGGGCGGCAGAATGCCGCCGACGAGGAGCCTCCTTGGACCGCCGCATCATCAGGCGGCCCGCTGGCACCGCCCTGTCGGCTGCGCCAGGGCACATGCCCCGGCTGCCCCCCCCTGGATACGCCTCTGGCCGGCTTTGCAGGTGGAGATAAGGTGGACATCCTCCCACCTACTCTATGGATGTCCACATAAAAACCAGCCCATTTATGTAACTTAGCTTAATCCTCACAACACTTAATGTGCTGGATAAAATACTCTGAGTTTCACATTACTGGCGTCATTAAACGTAGTGATACTTATCTCCCCTCCAGTACTTTATCAGTGACTTTGTCACAGTGTATAGAAAAAATATGGTATCACTAAAAATGTCACTTTGTCCTTCAAAGAATGTGGTCCCCCAAAATTCAATTGTTTTTCTGTATGCGGCTCATATACCCAGCCAAATTTGAGACCCCTGCAGAAGACTGTAGGTTTAATGTTTTTCAGTTTCGCTCAGCTACAGAAAAGTAAAAGGTATAGTCAGCATCATGAGTCTTCCCCTATACATAGAATGCCACTTGCAGGCTCATTTACAATGAGAAGACACATGGAGGTTTGTATTCAAGCATGCCTGACTTCATTGTTTAAGACTTACCACTTACAGTACATAAAATAGATGTGTCGTCATAAGAGAGCACCCGCAACTTTGAGTTCATTTGAGTGGCAGAGTCACAGCAGCTGAATGGGAACCTGTCATCTGATTCATGCCGCCCAAATCGCAGGAATCTTTATCTTTCTTTCTTTCTTTTTTTTTATATAGCGCTAACATATTCAGAAAGCTTTACAGTTTTGCACACATTATCATTGCTGTCCCCATTGGGACTCACAATCTAAATTCCTTATCAGTATGTCTTTGGAATGTGGCAGGAAACCGGAGAACCTGGAGGAAACCCACGCAAACACGGAGAGAACATACAAACTCCTTGCAGATGTTGTCCTTCGTGGGATTTGAACCCAGGACTCCAGCGCTGCAAGGCTGCAGTGCTAACCACTGAGCCACCGTGGAAAGAAAAATATTTTAATGATTCAGTCAGGGACCAAAAGCCTGAGATGAGACTAGTTCAGTGCCACTCTGGCCGACTCGTCTCAGGGCCGCTCTAGGTGATTTACAGGTCACTCCCTATGTACATGTATGATGGAGCGACATAAGAGACAAGAATCCCCAGCACTGTGTGACATTTGTGAAAGAAGATTGCGATCTACTGTCCAAATGAGACACTGTGGAACCAACCAGAAGAACGAGATTTTCAGGAAGGAAGAGTTTGCATGGAACACCGGGTCAGGTGACCTTAATTACGCAGTTCCCCAATATAAAAGACCAGTGTGCCACAACAGGAGGAGATTTGGTGCCAAGTGAAGGTACCGGCAGAATGTGTATTAAGGAGAACACTGAGGCCGCGACAGAAGGTCCAAGTTAGTGGACTGTGGCGTGCCTGGAAACAGAACCCGAGTGACGCCAAGTGAGTTCCAGAAAGCAGAGGACGCCGGCCAATGCCCAAAAACCCAACCTGTGCTGGTCAAGACCTGGAGTCCCAACTACATCAGTCAAGAGCTGAGGCCCAGCAGGCCTCCTACCGAGTACCAGAGACCCATAATATGAAAGGCCAGACATGTTCCTTTTATGAGAATCTTATAGACAATGTTCTCTGTATGGAGAGGATATCCTTAAAAGCATAGAATAGTGCAGTATTTAACATGATGGTAGTATTGTTAGAACAGAATATAAATTTCCAGATTTTGAGCTGCATCTCTCAGCAACGGCCACAACCAGTGTGTAGCTGTTCTGCAGGGGTGTAACTACAACAGGTGCAAGGGTTGCAATCGCACCCGGGCCCTAAAAGTCCCTTTGGGCTATAGAAAAAGAATATTGCTATTAAAGATTTAAAATATTTGGGGGCCCCGTTGGAGCTTTTGCATCGGTACCCATGAGTTTCAAGTTACGCCACTGCTGTTTTGCATCATATAATGCACTGTTTATATCCTGCTGCTGCGGAAAACAGCTGGGGGTGTCAGGCGTCAAGCTCCCACTGATCTAATATTGATGACATATCATAAAGATAAGTGACCATTATCACATTACTGTGCAAACCATTAATACATTTTTGGCTTCTTTAACCTACCATGAAAGGATTAATCCCATGTTATTATATAGGAAAAATAGCAAAATGTTTCTAAAAACAAGAAGCTGCAATTTATTTATAATTAAGACCCTTCTCCATCAGCAAGAAAGGAGTTTTATTGTTTATGGCTCATTGTCTCTAGAGGATGGCAATTTCTGCAGTCTAGCAGTGGAGAGCAAACATATGCTGTGCTTACAAGCTTTTTTCTTTTCAGATTGTAAGCACTGCACTGAAGCTGAGCATTTCCCATACTGTAGAGGCAAAGCTGCCTCATGTAGCACAATCGGAGCATGGACAGCTGAGGCAAGGGTCATGACAGTGCCACTGGTCCAAACTTTCGAATAAACAGAAGCGTACCACCGCTCAGCAAGCAGGAAGCCAGGAGACTGTGGAGCGGTGCGCTCCTGAGTGGACAGGATGGGACTAACCCATTAGTAGGTGCTAAGAGCTTGCTACACGTAGTTTTATGAACTGCTATCAATTCTAATCAGAATGCTATAAACTTGTATGCTCCCTCCAGCAAACAAAGCAGCTGCAAAGATTTGAGCCCGCAGTGTAGGACTCATCATTTATTACATATATTGGAATAGGACCCATGTCAGATCCCAGTTTGGTTTCCAACATTGATAACTGCTGAGGTTGTGAATAATTTAGCACCTGTGCGGTATCAGTGAGATTGGAGCCCTACACACTCTGGCACTGTCCGATTAGTGCTAACATTGCTAGACTGCATATGAACGTGCCACTTTGACAAGCAGTATGGTGACACCCAATTGTCAACGTTAATTTCCAGGAGGAATAACAGAGGAACAATGCAATGCACAGCTTTAACAAAAAATACTCTGGATTGGTTATTTAATGGAAAATGCAGGTATTTTCTAAAACAGAAATGTCATTAGTGGTGACAAATCTTCTTTAAAAGGAGCCTGTCATATCCTGAAAATGCTATTTACCTGTAGATATATGGTAAAGCTACAGGTAGATAGCGTTAAAATCATGCCTGCTTTACTGGAGAGGCAGCTGGATGCACTCACATTCTCCCTTCCAGTCATTGGGGCGTGCAGGGTGCAGTCACTGTGAGTACGGCTATAGTCACTCCCTGACACATTGACTGACTACCTGCTCTCTACACACACGCTGCACAAAAACATTGCAGACACATGCTGCACATACATGCTTGCCAACCACACTGTTAGGCCAGTCTCACACGTCCAGATAATTCCGGTACCGGAGATCCGTTTGATGTCCATGAGTACGTTTTTAGGGTCTGTGTGCTGTCCGTGTGCTGTCCGTTTGCCTGTACGTGTGTCCGTGTATTGCAACAATTTTTACCATTTTAATCCCATGACAGGAAAAACGCACACGGACAGCACACGGACAGCATCCATGTGCGGTACGTGTTTACACGGACCCATTGACTTTAATGGGTCTGTGTGATCCGTGCGCTCCCACGAACACTGACATGTCTTCGTGTTTTGCAAACAGACACACGGTCTGTTAAAATACGCTGACATGTGCAGAGACACATTTTTTTTAATGTGTCTACGTGAGTCAGTGTCTCCGGTACGTGAGGAAACTGTCACCTCACGTACCGTAGCCACTGACATGTGAAACCGGCCTTAGGCACCCTTCACACATCCTGGTGATTCTGGTACTGGAAAACCAGTACTGGTGAGATCCGTGTGTACATATGTGACATCCATGTGGTATCCATGTGTCCGTGTACTATCCATATCCGTGTGTCAATGTGCAGCGTGACATATATGGAATGAAATGCAGCATAGAAATTAAAGAGTGTTAAGTATTAAAGATATTCAAAGATAGAGATAGTGATGAGGAACATGATAGATAGAAATATGTCAGTGTGATATATAATCAGTGCTTTGCGTACTAATTTTTCTGTCCCTGTATTTATTGATTAAATAAATAAATTTAAAAAAAAGGCCGTGAGGTCCCCCTTAATTTTCCTAAACAGCTGAGGGATAGCCGACATCTGGGGGCTGGTGTTAATAATGTTAATTTTCTGGGAAGGGGCCAATAGCCATAAAGGTTCCCAGCCTAATAATAACAGCTCACAGCTGTTTGCTTAGCCTTTACTGGTTAGTAAAAGGGTGACTCCCCCAAAAAATGATATGAGGACCCCCATTTATTCTGAGCGGGGGCCAATATCTATGGCCACTTCGCAGCCTATTAATATCAGCCCGAGCAGTCTGCTTAGCCTTTGCTGGTTAGCAAATATAGGGGATTCCTCACATTAGTTTTTTCTTGGGTCCCCTTTTTTACTAACCAGTAAAGGCTACACAGACAACTGTCAGCTGTTATTAATAGGCTGGGAACCTTTATAACTATTGGCCCCTTCCCAGTATATTAACACCAACCCCAAGCTGTCAGATTTCCCTCAGCTGGTTAGGAAAATTAAGGGTGACTCCACACTGTTTTTTTTTTAATTTATTTAATATGCATGATAACCAGTGGATGCTGGCTACAAGTCTCACCTGACCTGGTCTCGCTGATCGCAGAGAGACCAGGTGAAAATGATGTGAGTTAGATTCAGCACCCATCCCCTGGAAACAGCGATAACTGTGAAGCTTTTCCCCGATGCCGGTATATGTCACACTGATAGCACGTAGATATTGTCCACGTGTCATCAATGTGCAAGTATGCGGCAGACATTTCCTACGTGCTGCCGAAAAAAAAAGGATATGTCTGCAGGTCCTGACATGAATAAATTGGGTGTGCGTGTTCTTAAAAACCGGACCGTATATGGACATAAAAAAACGGACACGTGAAGAAGGTCTTAATCAAAGCATCAGGAAGTGATTACAGTCACTCTCACTTTGTAGTGGATGTGACTACAACTGCTCCCTCTACTGCACCGATGACTGGAAGCGGGCAGCTGCAGGGAGAATTTAAGATGATTTTCTCCCTGTAGCCACTGCACCAGTAAGGTAGGCAAGATTTAAATGCTATTTATCTGCAGATTAACCACATATCTGCTGGTTAATAGCGCTTCTGGACATTTCAGGTTTTCTTTAAATTGGTTACAACGAATAATCACAATTTTCATTGGATAAGTAAGATAATCATTAGTAGATAGTTGGGGGTCTGTCCACTGGGTTCCCAGCTGATCTCCAGAATGGGAGTATCTGATATGAATGAAGCAATGGCTGGGCATGCATGCTAACCTTTCAATTCTACTGTCTTGTGAGGCAACTAAATTATTTAAAAACCTGACTTTCGTCATAGCAAGTCATCAATTACAGTTTTTTCTAAGGAATCAACTAGAATACATCTTTCTAATGAACCAAGCATAATCTAATCTCTGAATACTGAAGATCCACATACATCGCCGAGCAGATTAATACCAGATGCTGCAGTGAGTGCAGCCTAGCAGTCCTGTATGTATTTACCAGAAGCCTCTTGCATTAATGTGATTTAGTCACGTCACCCACAGCTCCCAGCCACTAACTGGACACAGACAACATTGTTACAGGAAAACGGTGAGGAATAAACTGCTATTTATTTTAATGGTACGAATGTTACTAATAAAGCATACTTCTATTACTTCACAGTAACAATACCCTAGTCTACAAAGGCGCGTATTACAGATAAAGGGCAACCCACCCTCGAACAGCAATAATAAACTTAGCAATGTTGTCCACCATCATCGAGAATCTGTCACCAAACACGTCTCATAATATTAGTGCATCCATCTAACTTTCTAAGAAGAGTAGTTAATGGATACAGCTGCTTTATGGACTCCCAAAACTCCACATGGGTGAGGAGAGGGGCTTCAGGAGTGCATCCTCATTATGTTAGATAGTGCGTTCCTCCTGCTGGATGAGCTCATCAGATGACCCCTTTATGGCTAATGAGCTGACAGAGGTATCACCAGGTCGGCAATTTAGTGCGTTGTTCAGGTGTCATATTGGCATGATCACATACGTATAAAGGAAGCAATTCTGAAAACATTATTGTATTAGGTGAGCAAATTTGTGACTGATGCCGCTATGTCCACCTGATCTCCCTACAGATCTCAAGGATTTTCTGTCCTGGAGGATCACTGTAGTGTCAGGCACTATGCCACTCTCGTCCAGATAGTCCAAGAAATGTGGTGCACTCTGCATAGAAAAAAGGTGCAGGCTGAACAAAAGTCACAATGTCTATGGAAAAACAGCTGCACACACAAGGCTTGAAAGTTTTATGTGAAAATTATATTCTTTATTAGAACAGGCATCACTGAGTGCTCATTAGCGTAAGGGAAAAATGACGGATACTTTAAGTTAGGGTTAACGTTTCGACCAAGGTTGGTCTTTGTCAAAACCACACTTTTAGTGAGAGGTAGAGTGCGCCAAGTAGAGAAGCAGTCCGGAGTGGGCGGAATCTGTAGGGGTCCAGGAGCGCTGTGTCCGTCACATTGTATCATCTAACTTAAAGTATCCGTCATTTTTCTCTTGTGCTAATGAGCACTCGGTGATGCCTGTACTAATAAAGAATATAATTTTCACATAAAACTTTCAAGCCTTGTGTGTGCGGCTGTTTTTCCATAGACTCTCGTCCAGATGACTGTGTCCGATACTGCAGCTCGGTTCCGAATACTAGGGACATTTAGTACCTCTTCTAATAATTTACCTTCAAACTTTGACGTTATTGTTATATCAGTTAGACTGACACTGACAGACGTAATTTTCAAAGTTTCCAGTCATAATATTAGCATTCATGATAGATATGTTAAAATGAATCTAGCACATATTAGACTCCTCACATATTTGATATAAGATACTTTATTAAAGTATTTCTCTTATTTTATCTCACAACTTTACTTGCTTTGTGTAGGAGCAGTCTTACAATATACCTTAACTCTTTATTCCATCCTGAATATAGAAGCCATGGTAGGCTTTTTGTCAAAAAGCCATCAATATCTATACAATCTGCCAGTCATTGCACTAGTTACCCATCCGACATCAATATCTATACAATCTGCCAGTCATTGCACTAGTTACCCATATGTTATATAAATATGATTTAAACGTATCACTCTCACCCACAAAGAGGTCAATAGTGCTGCACCTGCTTATATCTCATCCCTTATGTCTATCTACCACCCTCCTATCCACTGTGTATGTTCTGCCAATGAGCCAAGTATTATATCGTCTATAGTCCGAACTTCCCACTCCCATGTCAGAGACTTTTTTTGTGCTGCACCTGTTCTCTGGTATGCACTTCCCCAGACAATCAAGCTACTTCTCAACATTCACAGTTTTAGGTGTGCACTGAACACATATCTTTTTCAGCAGTCTAATAAATTCCTTAGTCTAAGTCTTCTATGTTCACCATCCATAGTCTAACTTCTTTTCTCTTGTCCCCCCTTTTTACAAACCTATTTCCAAAAAGGTAGGGAGACTGTGTAAAATGTAACGAAAACAAGAATGCAATGATCTGGAAATCTTGTTAAGCCATATTTTATTCACAAGAGAACATGTAGCAAAAATCAGAAGTTAAAAAGTTAGACATTTTTCTATTTTGTTTAAAAAAAAATTAACTCACTTAGAAATTGATAGAAGCAACACGTCTGAAAACATTTGGCACAAGGTGAACAAAAGGCTGGAAAAGTAAGTGGTACAAATGGAAAACAGATGACGGGTCAATTTGCAACTCAGTCACATGACTGTGTATAAAAAGAGCATGTTAGAGAGCAAGAGTCTCCCATAAGCAAAGAGTGTTGCAGGAAAAACGTTTTTTTTTTTTTGTGCATACAGTCGTGTGAAAAAGTGTTTGCCCCTTCCTGATTTCCTATTCTTTTGCATGCTTGTCACACTTAAATGTTTGAGATCACCAAACAAATGTAAGTATTAGACAAAGATAACACAAGTAAAAGAAAATGAAGTTTTTAAATTAAGGTCTTTATTATTAAGGGAAAAAGAAATCCATACCTACAGGGCCCAGTCTGAAAAAGTCATTGAATCCCCTTAAAACATAAATTAAATGTAATTTATCACATCTTCGGGAAGCTGAGTTCAAATTCCCTGGCCACATTCAGGCCTGACCACTGTCTGTCACACCTGTTCTCAATCAAGAAATCACTTAAATTGAACCTGCCTTACAAAGTGAAGCAGACCAAAAGATCCTCAAAAGATAGACATCATGCCGTGATCCAAAGAAATTCTGGAACAAATGAGAAATAGTAATTGAGATAATCAGTCTGGAAAAGATTATAAAGCCATTTCTAAAGCTTTGGGACTCCAGAGAACCAGAGTCAGAGCCATTATCCACAAATGGCAAAAACATGGAGCAGTGGTGAACCTTCCCAGGAGTGGCTGGCCGACCAAAATTACCCCAAGAGTGCAGCGATGACTCATCCAAGAGGTCACAAAAAACCACAGAACAATATTCAAAGAACTGCAGGCCTCACTTGCCTCAGTTAAGGTTAATGTGCATGACTCCACCATAAGAAAGAGGTAAAAATGGCCTGCATTTCAGAGTTCCAAGATGAAAAACCACTGCTGAGCAATAAGGACAGAAAGGATCATCTCCGTTTTTTTTCCAGAAAACATCTTGATGATCCCCAAGACTTTTGGGAGAATACTTTGTGGACTGACGGGACAAAAGTTGAACTTTTTGGAATGTGTATGTCCCATTATATCTGGCATAGAAGTAACACAGCATTTCAGGAAAGGAATATCATAGCAATAGGAAAATATGGTGGTGGTAGGGTGATGGTCTGGGGCTGTCTTGCTGCTTCAGGAACTGGAAGACTTGCTGTGGTAAATGAAATCATGAATTCTGCCGTCTCCCTAAAAATCCTGAAGGAGAATGTCCAGCCATCTGTTCATGACCTCAAGCTGAAGCGCACTTGCGTTATCCAGCAGGACAAGTATCCAAAACACACCAAGTCCACCTCTGAATGGCTTAAGAAAAGCAAAATTAAGACTTTGTAGTGGCCTAGTCAAAGTCCTGACCTTAATCTGATTGAAATTCTGTGGCATGAGCTTAAAAAGATGGTTCTTGCTCGGAAACCCTCCAATGTGACTGAATTACAGCAATTCTGCAAAGATTAGTGGGCCAATATTTCACCAGAGCGTTGTAAAAGACTCATTGCCAGTTATCGCAAACGCTTGATTGCAGTTGTTGTTGCTAAGGGTGGCCCAACTAGTTCTTAGGTCTAGGGGCAATCACTTTTTCACACAGGGCCCTGTAGGTTTGGATTTCTTTTTTCCTTAATAATAAAGCCATTTTGTGTTTACTTTCCTAATATGTAAATTAGTTTGGTGATCTGAAACATGGAAATGTGACAAATATGCAAAAGAATAGGAAATCAGGAGGGGGGCAAACACTTTTCACACAGCTGTATATTTATTCAAGGATATGTAAGATACTGGCCGGTGAATGATTAAAATTTAGTGGGAAAATGAAGCGTTTTGCTGTTGGAACAGTATCCATGATGAACTAATCTAAAGTAGATTGCAAAACTGTATGGTCATGGAGAACAATTTGCGATTCAGGCCCATGGCCAGATCATCCTCTACCATGGTTGGAAAAGAAGAAGGAATAATAAACATATATTCAGAGTTGGCCATGAATAGGGTCATATGGAAACGTTTCTTGTTTGTTTATACATAATTGAAACATGTTGTAAAAGCTGACACTTCACGATCTGGACAGGAAAATATCAGAGGCTTTTGGAAAACAACGACTGAAGGAATAAACCATTGCAAAACAAACAATTTTAAAATCCAGATGTAGAGAAATTCAGCTAAACAGTCATTAGCCACTTAATTGAATGCAATATTTAGAGTTAGCACAATTAATTAGTTAATTGGATGTTATGGTGAAGTGCGTCGGATGAATCTTTGATTTTTCTATTGTGCGGCATAAAATAAAAAAAGAGTAATTTTAGTCTTCAAATACCGTACTATTGTATTTAATATATCATTAAAGTCCAAATTCCTGAGGTCTGATAAGCTGGTGCCATCAGGATAAAGCACCATAAATCCAATTTTTCACCTGCAACCATAACTCCGTCACACAACATTACATGTACATGATTGCGAGGTTGATAGTGTGTGGACAGGACTTGGGAATTGAGTTTTTTCTACACGCGACACATTGCGGCTATAATAAATATCCAGCATTTTCTCTAACAGATGTGGTGGGAAATGAGCTCCGGCATTAGGCTGTTAACGATTTAAACGCCACTGTCAATAGATAAAATGCTAAGCTGTCAATCCGCGGTAGGGGGCTGGACTACCTGGAAGCAGGTTTATTAGTCCGTTAGTGATAATCTCTTTATAAAACAGCAGCTCATTACGTGATACATGGAATCAGGGGCTCTTTGCCTACATTATCCTGCTCTTAGAATAGGGAGGAAAATCCTGGTGACAGATTCAATATAAATCCATTGGAAACTACAAATAAGAAAATCAGTATTCAAAGCTTCATTTCATGGCACAAGCTAGTTGACTAATGACACTCAAATTATTCCTCTACCACTGTGCCAGGACAGATACTGGAATTATAAGATCCAAATACAGTAAAAATAACCGGAGGAAAAGCTAAAGCCAAACTGAATTTTTAAATTTACTTGCAGTTTCTTTAAAGAATATAAAGATATATTGCATAAATGTATAGCAATCCTCTAATAGAATGTTATTATTGGAAAAAGTTATAGGAGCTTTCTCGGAATAACTTGGGACTTTGGGAATTTCAAGTTTCACATACTATTTTTTGAGGTTAGATTGTAATGTTCACTTCCAGTCACAAGAAGTTAGATCATGACACAGTAAGCCTAGATATTCCAGAATCTGGTAGGTTGTACACAGTTAAAGGCTTGCTACTGAAATTAACATTTATTTTAAAGAGAAGCTGTTCTTAGCCAATCAGAATTGCTGAAAACACTTCTGGCATATCTGATTGGTTTATTGCAGCTGACAAATACCAGTTTACAATACTTCACCAAAATGTCCTCTTCAGTTGAATTCCAAGCAAGGAATATACCTGCTAGTCAACTTTTCACATTTTTTTCTTTTGAATTAAAAGTAGCTTTAAAGAGTAACCGTCATTTTAATTTATATTTCATAAATCAATTCTACACATGAAAATAAGCAAATTTTGTTATTTATCTTATCGGAAAAATCTGCTTCTTTCTCCACCAGGACGTTCATACTCAAAATCCTCAGTTCACAAATAAAATTTGTATTCAGTGAAAACAGACTTTTACATTTTTGAAAGAGGAAATATCAGTTGATACTGGTAGGATTCTGTATAGAGGGGAGCTTCTCCCTTCCCCACCCCCTCCCATCTACATTGGATCTAACATCTCCTTTTTCAATAATGTAAAAGTCTGTCTTCACTGTGTATAGATTTTTCCCTAGAACTGAGAATTTTGAGAATGAATGATCAATCTAGGAAGAAAAAGAAGCAGATTTCTCTAATAAAATATATTACAAAGTTTTTAATTTCCATGTGAATTATCGAATTATTAAGTAAAAATTAAAATGACAATTACTCTTTCAGTGTAAATACAATACTCAAAAAAATAAAGGAAACACTAAAATACCACATCCCAGATATCACTGAATTAAATATTCCAGTTGCAAATATTTATTCATTACACAGTGAAGTGTGTTGAGAAAAATAAAACAAAAAAAATGATCAATGTAAATCAAAATTAATATCCATTAAGGTCTGGATTTGGAATGATACTCAAAATCAAAGTGGAAAATCAAATTACAGGCTGATCCAACTTCAGTGGAAATGCCTCAAGACAAGGAAATGATGCTCAGTAGTGTGTGTGGCCTTCATGTGCCTGTATGATCTCCTTACAACGCCTGGGCATGCTACTGATGAGGAGGCAGATGTTCTCCTGAGGGATCTCCTCCCATACCTGGATTAAAGCATCAGTAATCTCCTGGAAAGTCTGTGGTGCAACGTGGCATGGAACGAGACATGATGCCCCAGATGTGCTCTATTGGATTCATGTCTGGGGAATGAGCAGGTCAGTTCATGGCATCAATGTTTTCATCATGCAGGAACTGCTGACACACTTCAGCTACATGAGGCCTGGCATTGTCCTGTATCAGAAGGAAACCAGGGTCCACTGCACCTGCATATAGTCTCACAATGTGTCTGAGGATCTCTTCCCGGTACATAATGGCAGTCACGGTACCTCTGTGCGGCCCTCCAAAGAAATGTCTCCCCATACCATTACTGACCCACTGCCAAACTGGTCATGCTGGAGGGTGTTGCAGGCAGCAGAATGTTCTCCATGGAATCTCCAGACTCTGTCATGTCCATCACATGTGCTCAGTGTGAACCTGCTCTCATCCATGAAGAGCACAGGACGTCAATGTCAAATCTGCCAATCTTGGTGTTATCTGACAAGTGCCAGTTGCCCTGTATGTTGTTGGCCTGTAAGCACAACACCAACTTGTGGACGTCGACTCGCGAGCCCTCATACCACCATTATAGAGTCTGCTTCTGACAGTTTAAGCAGACACATGGATGTTAGTGACCTGCTGAAGGTAATTTTGCAGGGCTCTCGCACTGCTCCTCCTTGCACAAAGGGCAGGTACTGGTCCTGCTGGGTTGTTGTCCTCCTATGGCCCCCTCCACTTCTTCCAGTGTACTGGACTGTCTCCTGGTACTGTATCTGCTCCATGCTCTAGACACTGTGCTGACAGACACAGCTATCCTTCTTGACACAGCTCACATTAATGTGACATCTTGGATGAGCTGCACTACCGGAGCAACTTCTGTGGGTTATAAACACTGCCTCGTGCTATTGTACACCTAAGGGTGAGAGCAATGACAAAATGCAAAAGTGACCAAAACCACAGCCAAAAAGGATGAGAACAGAGAAATGGTCTGTGGTCACCCCCTGCAGAACCACTCCTTTATAGGGGTTGTCTTGCTAATTTCCAATCATTTATACCTGTTGTCTGTTCCTTTAGCACAACCGCAGGATAAATTGATTCACAATCACTGTTGCTTCATAACGGGACAGGTTGATTTCACAGAAGCGTGGTTGACTTGGAGTTACATCGTGTTATTTATATGGCATGTTCCTGGCATTAGTTTCGATGGGCAACTATATCATGGACTGACCTATACCTTTTTTTTATGAAGAATTCTTTCCATTGAATACTGTTTAATTCCAGGCTGTTCTAGACTTTTCATAGTAAATATGTTTTGTGGTAACTGGCTTTGCAGGGTTCCAGATGCAGTTTTTGGATCATGAAGTCCATTTCTGGTAGTGAAATAAAAATGGATGAGTGCCTCATAAGGAACATTTACTGACTGCAATAGAAGAGCTGATGTATCATTCAAAGGATTTCTCAAGTACCATACTTCTGAATCAACAAAGCTTGTGGTCAGTGGCCAGATGTTGAGTAAGTGAAAATATCAATTTACATTTCATTGGTAGGATGCAAAAACAAACAGGGAAATGAAGAAAAACATTCTCAGTTTAGCTGGTGTGGCATTTTACTCTGGAAAAAAGCAATATACTAAGCAGACCTTCTTCAAACTTGACTTCTGAAATTCTACAATCCAAGAAAGCCACCTGCATGCCTATCTGTATTATAGAGTCAAAAATGTTGGATTTTTGAACTTTAGCTATGCCTCATGAATCTAAACTGGATAAGACAGTAGACATATTTATGGAAACGCTAATGTGTGTTAGGAAACCTTTGAACATGCCCTTTAGATATTTTCATCATTGTAAGCATAAATGCCCAGTACAAAGTGTCCTTAATACTTATTAATGGGCCAAACCATTTTTGGCACTTAGCGAAGATGCATGTCACCCAAAAATCCATGGATTTTTAGAGTATATTGATAACTAACAATGCTACCTTCTGACAGTCTGAAATATTGGCACTAACCAGAGTAGAGGTTTTGTTAAGTTTGATCCCATCATGGCCACTCTCTGTGCCCTATAAATGTACTGGATTTGTACAAAATTTGCTTTGATACTTTATGCTGTCATTTTTTATTAGTTACATGTTGCTGTGAACTTTATGAACTTTATGGAGATGACATTAACTGTTAATATGAAAACATTCACTGGAAATTTGAGACAAGAGTAACACCCCAACCTTGTCCTTGTCCACCTAAATGTGAATATAAGGGCTGTTGTCAGGTTGATTTTTTTAAATGACTTTGGTTACTTTGAGGGCACAATTTCATCCTGACTTGGAATTTATTGAAAAAGACATAAATGTCATATTACGCGGCAACAAGGGTAAAGATCATTCATTGTGGATGGAAAAAATGAAGGAACACTTTATATGCACATTAAAAGTTACATGGAATAAAGTAAAGGATTTCTGTATTAACTCCTAGTGGTAGGCCGAATTAGTAACTGGAATGGATGAAGTTCTCATGCCTTGAAATTCCAAATGCAAAAGTGAAGCACAATACAGTCAGGATATGTTCCTACAATGAGCTGTTGGCGTTGCGTGTTTTTGCAGCGTCAAAAAACGCAGCATCTTACAGTTCTAGCAAAATAGATGGAATTTATAGAAATCTCCTGCCCACTGTGCTTCTTTTTAACACTGCATAAACTCGCCTACGGTGTGTTTTTCAAATCCTCAGTGTGGCACCCCTAGGGGTATTTGCCACAAAAATAGTTACTGACAGTAAGTACAAATACTAAAATAGCAAGACTGCACTACCACCTCCGGCCAGAAGGGGGAGCTCCAGAGACTCCCCTTGATCCATTCTGGTCTGAGAGAAGAAATGGCAGTTGAGCCAAGGAGCTGATAGTGAGAGGTCATACAGTTGAATCTCTAACAGCCCTGTGACTGTTACCAGGCCTAAATCACCGGCCTGAGGAGAAGAGGGATAGAGAAAAAGGACATTGTGAGAACCGGGTAGCATTAATTACTACCCAGAACAGGCGCAAAGACGGATACCGGATCCGTGGCTGTATTCATTATATATAATACAGCAACCGGAAAAACGTGAGGTGATATCAGTTTCACTAGGGCCGGACGCAGCAACAGACACAGAGTTCAGCGGTACTCCCAGAGGGGGTAAACCGATAAAAGGACTCGGGTTGCCCGTCGAACCAGGACCCGGAGGGGACAGATTGGGCCGGCAGCCAGTTCACATACAGCAGCAGGGCCACACAGAAATTGCGCACAATAAGAGGCGAAGACCCCGGCAGGGTCAAAGTAACTCAGAGTTCCCATACAGACTCCGGTGACAGGACTGGTTGTAAATCCTTTTATGTTAAAGTAAACTGGTTAAACGTTTCAGTGCCTCAGTCTTTCATTTGGACAATAGCCATCTATCCAGGATTGGGATCATCACCGCTGGGAGATCCTGCTGCTGATCAAGTAAGTGCCTGTCCCCTCATGATACCCCTTACACTGTGCATTGCCTGAGGCCACAGCACCGGGTCAAGCCACCCGTGACATCCCCCTCAAGAGACAGACTCCATTGGTCCGGTGCTGGGTATCCCGGTCTCCTGGGCGTCACAATTGGCGTCACGAACAGGATCTAGCCAGCCCGTATACCGGGTATTGTGTGCCGTGATTGGAGCCCAAAACTGTGAAAACTGGGATGAAAAATCTTGAAAATTGACTTTATTAAAGAAAAATCCATTCCCCATTGAAAACTATTGAAAGTGACTTTTCCCCATTGGTTACAATGGAGTAAAGATGGCCGCCATCCCCTGAGGTAATCACTTCATAACCGTTAGGCACGAGACTGTTAATTGAGCTACGCCATCACCTGAGCCCCAGTCTAACTGAAAAACTTCAGAATCCGCCATTACAGAGCGCGGTGGGTGGGAGCAGCAGGGGGCGTGTCATTGTGGGCGGCACCAAGCTGAGCGCTCTGACATCAGAGCAAGGGGAAAATCGATCCTGCTGCACAGCGGAACGAATCTACACTATCCCGACGGAAGCGGAGGACCGGAAGGGTCCGGATTAACTAAGGGGGCACAGAATGTCGCAGCACGGAGACGCCACAGCACTCGGCAACGCTAATGCAGCTGAAAGACAGAGTGTCAATAGAGAGTCCGGCAGCGCAGCGGTGCAAGGAGTGGCGCCCATCATGCCGGTGCTGATGCCATATACCCCGGGTGGCCCATGGCTTCCAATGTATGAAGGTGAGCCTAATACCCTTGACGATTTCAGAGAAAAGATGCTGGCCCATTTTGACATGTTCCCTGTGGGTGAAGTTCAGCGTGTTAGTCTCCTGATGATGCAGTTAAGTGGCCATGCTAAGCGAGAAGTCACAGCATGGGCAGCTGATCTAAAAGGCACTGTTGAACGCATATTTGCTGGATTAAAAGCTACATTTGAAACCACGGCCAGCAGCAAAGCTAAAATACGATTCTTTAGTTGCAAACAAAAAGCTAATGAGGGCGTGAGAGACTTTGCCTTAAACCTGCAGGAAGCCCTTAAATCACTTACACTGGCTGAACCCGTTTTTAACACCGGAGCGGATAAACTGCTAAGAGATCAATTTATTGAGGGACTCTACACCCCTTCTCACCGGGGGCATGTGAGCATGCTTGTTTTTAAGAACCCTGAATTGACATTTGCCCAATTAAAGGAGAGTGCTATACGTCTCCAGCTGGCAGAAGCACCTCGGGATCAGGAGCCTGCGCAACTCATGGCAGAGGCTCCTCAACAACATGGAGTACCAGTGACATCAGCTATGTCCGGGGCCATTGCTAAGCCCCTGGGGCCCAGTACTAATGAGGCTCTTCAACAAAAGCTTGACTCTTTAGCTGATGTTGTTGCTTCAATGGCTAAAACCATGCAGGAGATGAGAGGACCCAAGATGGAGTTGGCAAACTGTAGAGAGAATGTTCCATGGATGAGACCCCGGAGATACCCGACATGGAGAGGACGACCCCGCGACCGCTACCAACCGGATGGACAGCCCATTTGCCGCCGTTGCCAGCAGCCGGGCCACTTTGCACGAGATTGTGATTTAAACGGGAATCCCCTGGGAATGCAGGCCGCTTCGCAGGAATGAACTTTCAAGGCCCAACACCCTGGCACGACAGGTACATCGGAGGACGACCCATTATCCCTATCGTGCTGGACGGAATTCCCCTCAACGCTTTGCTGGACACAGGTTCCCAGATTTCATCTATACCGTATATCCTTTATAAGAGGTACTGGGCTGATGCAGATATTGATAAAGGGCCCTCTGATGTTGAACTAGATATATGGGCCAGTAATGGTAAGTTGGTACCGAAACTAGGATTCAGGGAGATGACCATAAAGATTGGTAAAGTAGAACTGAAGAAACAGGGTATAATTGTTGTTGATGTTGACCGGCGGAACTGTGAACCAACTGTATTGATAGGAATGAATGTGTTAGAGAACTGCTTTTCCGAAGTCATTTCTGTCTTACAGCAAATTGCTGAAACTGCCCAATCCTGCCAGCAGAGAGTTCTCCGGAGGGAAATAAAAGTATTGATGTTAAGGCAACAGGTAGAAGTTGCAGGTGGAGAAATCGGCAGTGTGAGGGTAAGTGATCCAACGTCTATTGTAATCCCACCAAAAACAGAAATGCTGGTATGGTGTAGAGCAGCCATTGGTACTAAGGGACGAGATTATCAAGCCTTAATAGAACCAGTGTACACCGACAGCAGGCCCACTATACTCACAGCACGAGGGATAGTCGAGGTACACCGGGGACGAGTGCCAGTACGACTTTTGAACTGTGGAGAGGAAGAGGTCACTTTGCCAAGGTATGCTACAATGGCAAAGCTATATACTGTTGACAACAATGCCAACACAACCATTGAGCCCTTAGAACCAACCTGTCAGGTGGAAGGCAATGGCTCAGATGGAGAAATTGAGGATTGGTGCCAACAGCTACACGTGGGCATAAATTCAACACCTACCCATCAAAAACAAGGGGTGTATAGGCTAGTGACGGAATATGAACAAGTCTTCAGTAAACACCCATTGGACTTCGGACGGATAGAAGGGGTAGAACACACAATCCCCACAGGTGACCATCCCCCAATAAAAGAAAGATATAGACCCATACCGCCCGCTCACTATCAATGTGCAAAATATATGCTGAGGGAAATGAAACAGGCCGGGGTAATAAGAGACAGCTGTAGCCCCTGGGCGGCCCCTCTAGTGATTGTCAAAAAAAAGGACGGAACCATGAGAATGTGCGTAGACTACCGGAAGATTAATAACATCACCCATAAAGACGCCTACCCCTTGCCTAGGATAGAAGAGTCCTTAACTGCTTTGAAATCTGCTAATTATTTTTCCACCTTAGACTTAACAAGCGGGTATTGGCAAGTCCCTGTGGCTGAGAGAGATAAGGAAAAGACGGCATTCACCACACCAATGGGTCTATGTGAATTTAATCGCATGCCGTTCGGACTCTGCAACGCATCCGGTACCTTCCAGCGGCTGATGGAATGCTGCCTCGGACACAAGAACTTCGAGACCGTCCTCCTGTACCTAGATGATGTGATCGTCTACTCAAAGACTTACGAACAACACTTAATAGACCTGGCAGAAGTGTTCGAAGCCTTATCCAGGTATGGCATGAAAGTCAAGCCATCCAAATGTCACCTTCTCAAGCCAAAGGTACAGTACCTGGGACACATCGTGAGTTCGGAGGGAGTAGCACCAGATCCCGAGAAAATAAGCACCATAAGGGATTGGCCAAGACCTACCAGCGCAAAAGAAGTGAGACAATTCCTGGGATTGGTGGGTTACTATCGCAGATTTATAAAAGGATTTACCAAGTTGGCAGCACCCTTGCAAGACACCTTGGTAGGGCAGACGAAGAAACCTTCAAACCGAAACCCTCCTTTTCAGTGGAACGACGAAAGGGAAGACTCCTTTGAACAACTAAAGAAGGCACTAACCGGAGAAGAGGTTCTGGCATACCCAGATTACCATAAACCTTTCATCCTCTACACCGATGCCAGTAATGTGGGACTAGGAGCGGTGCTGTCACAAAAGCAAGAAGGTCGGGAGAAAGTCATCGCCTTTGCAAGTAGAAAGCTCCGGCCTACTGAAAGAAATTCAGAAAATTACAGCTCCTTCAAATTGGAACTACTGGCAGTAGTTTGGGCTGTGACGGAGCGTTTCAAACACTATCTGGCCGCTGCAGAATTTATTGTCTATACTGACAACAATCCGTTGACCCACCTGGACACAGCCAAATTAGGTGCGTTAGAACAGCGATGGATAGCCCGGTTATCTAATTACAACTTCATAATCAAGTATCGAGCAGGTCGCAAGAATGGAAATGCCGATGCCCTATCCCGGATGCCACACTTGAGAGATGTAGAAGAGGAAACGGGGGAGCTTGAAGAAATTGAACTACCAGCCTTCCATCGTCCCAAGGCAAAACATCATCAGTCAAGTACCTATCAGAAACAACAAGAGGTGAATTTTAATCCGTTAGCACACCATAGATGGGCTGACACCCAAGACAGCAATCCGGCTGTGAAGTTGGTGAAGGAACTGTTGACTGAGCAAAGTGCATATCCCTATGAGGATGCCCCAGAAGAGACGCATCAACTCTGGAAAGAGAGAGGCAAACTGTTCCTGTATCAAGGGAAGCTCTGTAGAAGATACACCAATCCGAAAACACATGAATTGGTTTGGCAGATTATTGTGCCTAAACAAGATGTGAAGATGGTCCTCGAAGCTTACCATAATGGTGCTGGTCACTTCGGTTGGAAAAAGTTAGAAGTACTTCTAAGAGAAAGATTTTATTGGGTCGGGATGAGAAAATCAATCGAACAGTGGTGCAGAAATTGTGGCCCGTGCAACCTCAGAAGAAACGATCAAAAGAACCAAAGAGCACCACTGCAGCCCATAATCACCAAACAACCACTTGAACTTGTAGCCATGGACCACGTGAAGTTGACACCAAGCCGGTCCGGCTATGTCTATGCCTTGACCATCGTGGACCATTATTCACGTTTCTTGGTAGTAGTACCCGTAAAAGATCTGACAGCAAAAACAGCAGCCAAAGCGTTCCAAACGTACTTTTGTAGACCCCATGGATATCCGGAACAGGTTCTCACCGACCAAGGTACAGCCTTTGAATCAGAGATCTTCAGAGAATTCTGTAATATGTATGGTTGCAAAAAGATCCGGACGACGGCCTATCATCCACAAACAAACGGCTTATGCGAGAAGATGAACCATATTGTAATAGACCTACTAAAGACTTTACCTGAGACAGAAAGGAATCAATGGCCAGAGAAATTGCCTGACTTGGTGGATCTGTATAATCATGTCCCGGTGAGCTCCACCAACTGCACCCCAGCTTACCTTATGCGTGCAAGACCCGGCCAATTACCAATCGATCTAGAAATGGGAATTCTGAAACCAGACGCAGAAGTTCAAGACTCCAATTGGGATATCATACGGCAAAAGCAGTATCGCCAAGTGCAAGAGAGTGTGGAAAGAAGCCTTCAGCAAACTAGAGAAAGACAAGAGCGAACTTTCAACCAGAATGCTCTAGCGACCCCATTAAGACCGGGTGACCAAGTGCTCAAGAGAAATCGTCGAACCAATAAACTGGACAATCAGTGGGAAGCCGTACCCTACACAGTTTTACCAACAAGAGTGGATAATCCTAAAATGTGTCTCATTAGCAAAAACGGAGGCTTAACATCTGTACTAGTGTCAAGAGACAATCTTAAATTATGTCCGGAAGCATTGAAAGAGCCAGACGTTGTCCAGCCAGAACCAGAAGTTATTCAACCCATACAGGTTCAACCAGTAAAGGAAAAAGAAGAGGAAATGTATCACACCTGTATAGGAGACTTTCCCAAAACCCTACTAACATACCATGGTGCAGTAGTGGTTCCCATGGTGGCCTTTTACCCAACACCGAACCCAATACCAGAAGTCCCAAGACAGGAAGAGGCTGACCCCGTACTACAGGAGGTTCCAGGCCAGGAAGAACAGATTCCTGATCAGAGTAATCTCATTCACGGTGGACTTGCCAACTCCATAGTCATGGAATTATCTTTAGCAGAGCGGGCAGATACTACATCCGCAGTAGACAGTAGTACACCACATGAAGAGACACCCCTATTACGTAGATCACAGCGTAGTACCCAGGGTCAATTACCGGCCAGGTATGCAGATTACCAACTATAAAGCTCATAATGTGAATTGTATATATGTTATGCCGTATATAGTTAAACAGAAAATGTAGTATAGTCATTGTTATCAGTCTGCAACGTTTAAGCCCAGTGCCTACAGAGACTTGTCTGTATGAACTTATTGCATATTCTTGAACTTTTTATCAGCCCGGAGGCACTAAATCAAAGCTCCGGAAAGACTGCTTTTTGAACTTTGCTTTTTGCTCTTTTTGAACTTTCTTTAGACTTTATATTGATAACTCCGTTGGAAAAATGGAACTAAATTCCTGGACACTAAGTACAGTGCCGTTCCTAATACCTTTAAGGATAGAACTGTATTAATGGACGCTATTTGAAGTGACTTTTTACAGAACTCTATTTTTGTTTCCTTGAGTGGTTTTTGTAACTTTTCATTTTTAAGACTCTGTACATATTAATTGTTATTTCAAAATGTTATTGTCCCACAGTCCCGGAGTACTGTTCTTAACTAAGGGGGAATGTGGCACCCCTAGGGGTATTTGCCACAAAAATAGTTACTGACAGTAAGTACAAATACTAAAATAGCAAGACTGCACTACCACCTCCGGCCAGAAGGGGGAGCTCCAGAGACTCCCCTTGATCCATTCTGGTCTGAGAGAAGAAATGGCAGTTGAGCCAAGGAGCTGATAGTGAGAGGTCATACAGTTGAATCTCTAACAGCCCTGTGACTGTTACCAGGCCTAAATCACCAGCCTGAGGAGAAGAGGGATAGAGAAAAAGGACATTGTGAGAACCGGGTAGCATTAATCACTACCCAGAACAGGCGCAAAGACGGATACCGGATCCGTGGCTGTATTCATTATATATAATACAGCAACCGGAAAAACGTGAGGTGATATCAGTTTCACTAGGGCCGGACGCAGCAACAGACACAGAGTTCAGCGGTACTCCCAGAGGGGGTAAACCGATAAAAGGACTCGGGTTGCCCGTCGAACCAGGACCCGGAGGGGACAGATTGGGCCGGCAGCCAGTTCACATACAGCAGCAGGGCCACACAGAAATTGCGCACAATAAGAGGCGAAGACCCCGGCAGGGTCAAAGTAACTCAGAGTTCCCATACAGACTCCGGTGACAGGACTGGTTGTAAATCCTTTTATGTTAAAGTAAACTGGTTAAACGTTTCAGTGCCTCAGTCTTTCATTTGGACAATAGCCATCTATCCAGGATCGGGATCGTCACCGCTGGGAGAACCTGCTGCTGATCAAGTAAGTGCCTGTCCCCTCACGATACCCCTTACACTGTGCATTGCCTGAGGCCACGGCACCGGGTCAAGCCACCCGTGACATCCCCCTCAAGAGACAGACTCCATTGGTCCGGTGCTGGGTATCCCGGTCTCCTGGGCGTCACAATAGCATATTGATTTTCCCCATAGACTTGCATGAAAAATCCACAGCAAAAAAGAACACATGGGTTTTTAGTACATATCCGCCCTGGAAACGCATCAAAAACGCATAGAAACTGCACCTAAGTATAGCAATAAAGTTTTGTAAAAGCAAAAAAACCCAGTATCAAAAAACAAAGAAGGTTTATTTAAAGCATGACACACAAACAAGGGAGTCAAAAAAGCAATAACGCATGTATAAAAAAACACACACACAAAAATGCAATAAAAAAACACAAGTAACCTAATTTAAATAATAGGCGCAGAAATGGTACCGAAATTCTGCAACATCATGCGTAGCCTGAGTCACAATGATCCAATTTTGGAGATGTATTTTTAAGCTTTTTTCTAGTAGACCTTAATAACTGCTATTTCCAAACATTTTTCCAATAAGGTTACTTTCACACTAGCATCGGACTCAGCCCGTCGCAGTGCGTCGGGCCGACGTACCGACGCTAGCAGTGAATGCGCCTCACAACCGGGGCAGCGGATGCATTTTTCCAGTGCATCCGCTGCCCCATTGTGCGGTGCGGGGAGGTGGGGGCGGAGTTCCGGCCGCGCATGCGCGGTCGGAAATGGCGGACCGTCGGCAGCAAAAATTGTTACATGTAATGTTTTTTGCTCCCGGCAGTCCGCCACAACACGGCGCAACCGTCGCACGACGGTTGCAACGTGTGTCAATGTGTCACAATGCGTCGCTAATGTTAGTCAATGGGGCAAAAACGCATCCTGCAGACAACTTTGCAGGATGCGTTTTTTCCCATAAACGACGCATTGCGACGTATTGAAAAAAACGCTAGTGTGAAAGTAGCCTAAGCCAAAATATACAGTATATTGTACCTCAAATGAGTAGGGATGGCATAGGCATAAATTGGGCATGGGGCATAAGACAGTGGGCACTTTGAAAATCTTACGTTTGCTTTAGAAAATTGGTAAGTCCTCTCATTCCATTTTGGCTCATGAATGGAGCAATTTGCATTTTTTTCTTCTTTTTTAATCTGTTGATTTGATCTCAAAGCTTATATTCACTATTTAGTTTGCGATTTTCTAAATATACCTCTGTGTTTATTCTTCTTTCGATTTGGCTGAATAGATTACATGACTTGACTATAGAAAAGCTGAAATAATCACCTTATCGCACTCGACTGTAGCATGAAACACATTCTTTTTGGTCAAGTTCAACAAGTATTGAATGAAGCCCCAGACAAGCATTGCGCGGCAGACTAGCTGAAGTGGGTCGGAATACGGCTAGGAAGTCAGTCTGTGAAATCCAGACCACAGGGTTTAAGGCTTCCCACAAACAATTTAAAACATGTGTTATTGAAATAGGAACAGTCAACTAATAGAATTCTAGTGTGCAGATACTTGCGTCCAAACAATTAAAAATTAAGGGAATATGTCAATGCTCCCAAAAAAATAAATCTGAACGTATTTTAGTTTCAAGATTTATAGACTACAGAAGTTATAAATTATCCACAATTTACTTGAAGAGAATGTATTTTTACATAAAGGGAATGTACTATTTAATCATAGTCTCACTTATTGAATAGAAGCCTGTAGAAGGGAAAAATAATGGGGCAGATTTATTAATCCTCATTTAAACTGTGTTTATTGTTTCAGGTAACTGTGTTGAAGCTGTTATGTGTGCACACAAGGTATAGCACTTTTCATGACCATTATATAACGTGTAAGCTATATTTTCACAGGGGTTTCCCACTCTGCAGGCTTTATCTCTAATTTTCAGTTGTCTCTGAGCTAGTGGGTGGAGCTATGATGTCTTCACATGACACAGTGAGGGATAGATTCCTGCTCTTCTATCTCTGTAGCACACAGTCAGTATAAGTAGCAGTAGCATGGAAGACATCATACATAAGTACTGAGCTGTATAGATGTGAATCCAGCACTTAAGTGAAATAAAGTTACTGGAAACGGCACAGCAATCTGCTTATGTCTGCTCAGTCCCTCACTGTGCTGAGTGCTTCTCATTCCTTATCCACCCTCCCCGTTCTCTATATTAGGCTGTGTAACCTGATGCCTCAGTGTGCTGACAGTCTGTGTTGCTTTGACTAAGATGTATTTGAGCTGTTTTTCAATGTGGATGGTAAGTTCAGGAGGCAAAGGACACGTGATGAAATGGTTAATAAGTGGAGAAAGGAGCAGATATTTGAAACTGCAAAGTATCACATATGGTTTGTTGAAATGACAGTGACCACTTAAATTTCGAAAGCTTAGCATTAGACCAGTTGCACCACATTCATCACAAAGGCTCATGCTAGATGATAAACTTTGCATACCTTTGCACAACCTTGTCAAACTTTATGCCGCCTTTTGGTTTTCTTAACTTTAGACCAACGCCTTGCAGCAAAACTATGGCGTGACTTTTCACTAGAGACTTTTTAGACTATTTTATCTCTGAAACGCAGTAACTTTTTTGAGAAAGACATACTTGGTTGCTATCTCTCCGTAAAGAGAGGCCTGTTGGTCAATTGGAGTGGGGTGGGGAGAAGCATTTTAAACATCCCTGGTAGTAATGGAACAGTCAGATTCTAACTCATTCTGCCCACGGTTCGGGTAACATCAATCTAGTAAACGGTTTCCTTTAGGCTATGCCATTTCCATTAAGTCAAAGCACTTTTTTGTCTTAGGCCGCTTTCACACATCAGGTTTTTGTCGTCAGGCACAATCCGGCAAATTTTGAAAAAAACGGATCCAGTGGCGTAGGAAGGTGGGTGCGGGGGGGCGGTCCGCCCCGGGCGGCACAATGCTGGGGGCGGCCGGCGCTGCAGAAGAAGATAAAAAAAAAAAAAAAAAAAGACGCCCCTTTAAATCTTCGGGCGGCGCCGTCCGCCGCCACGACCAGGGCCAGCTCCCCCCACCCCCGGGTCCCGCCCCCGCCCCCGCCCCCGCCCCCCGCTCTATACTCACCTCTCCTGGTTCCTGCGGCGCCGGCAGCTGCAGCCTCCTCTGACTCTGCGACGTCTCAGAGCAGAGGGCGCGATGACGTCACTACTGTGCGCGCCGCTCTGCCTCTCTGTCCTGAGCGTCGCAGAGCTGGAGAGACGCTGACTGCACCGGACCTGCGCTGGGAACGGGAGAGGTGAGGATTTTACTTTTTTTTTTTTTTCTTTATTTCTGACTGTCTGGGGCTGGGGCAATGCTGGAGACCATGGGGCAGAATGCTGGACACACTGGGGCAATACAGGAGACCATGGGGCAGATTGCTGGACACACTGGGGCAATACAGGAGACTATGGGGCAGATTGCTGGACACACTGGGGCAATACAGGAGACCATGGGGCAGATTGCTGGACACACTGGGGCAATACAGGAGACCATGGGGCAGATTGCTGGACACACTGGGGCAATACAGGAGACTATGGGGCAGATTGCTGGACACACTGGGGCAATACTGGAGACCATGGGGCAGAATGCTGGACACACTGGGGCAATACTGGAGACCTAGGGGCAGAATGCTGGACACACTGGGGCAATACTGGAGACCATGGGGCAGAATGCTGGACACACTGGGGCAATACTGGAGACCATGGGGCAGAATGCTGGACACACTGGGGCAATACAGGAGACCATGGGGCAGATTGCTGGACACACTGGGGCAATACAGGAGACTATGGGGCAGATTGCTGGACACACTGGGGCAATACAGGAGACCATGGGGCAGATTGCTGGACACACTGGGGCAATACAGGAGACCATGGGGCAGATTGCTGGACACACTGGGGCAATACAGGAGACTATGGGGCAGATTGCTGGACACACTGGGGCAATACTGGAGACCATGGGGCAGAATGCTGGACACACTGGGGCAATACTGGAGACCTAGGGGCAGAATGCTGGACACACTGGGGCAATACTGGAGACCATGGGGCAGAATGCTGGACACACTGGGGCAATACTGGAGACCATGGGGCAGAATGCTGGACACACTGGGGCAGTACAGGAGACTATGGGGCAGAATGCTGGACACTCTGAATACTGGAGACCATGGGGCAGATCTCAGGACACATTGAGGCAATGCTGGAGACCATGGGGCAGACTTCTGGACATACTGGGGCAATACTGGAGACCATGGGGCAGATTGCTGGACACACCGGGGCAATACTGGAGACCATGGGGCAGAATGCTGGACACACTGGGGCAATACAGGAGACCATGGGGCAGATTGCTGGACACACTGGGGCAATACTGGAGACCATGGGGCAGAATGCTGGACACACTGGGGCAGTACAGGAGACTATGGGGCAGAATGCTGGACACACTGGGGCAATACTGGAGACCCTGGGGCAGATTGCTGGACACACTGGGGCAATACTGGAGACCCTGGGGCAGATTTCTGGACACATTGAGGCAATGCTGGAGACCCTGGGGCAGACTTCTGGACACACTGGGGCAATGCTGGACACTGGGGCAGATTGCTGGACACACTGGGGGTAATATACTGGACACACTGGGGCAATGCTGGACACTGGGGGTAATATACTGGACACACTGGGGCAATGCTGGACACTGGGGGTAATATGCTGGACACACTGGGGCAGACTGCTGGACACACTGGGGAAAGGCTGGACACTGGGGCAGATTGCTGGACACACTGAGGGCAGATTGCTGGACACACTGGGGGTAATATGCTGGACATACTGGGGCAGATTGCTGGACACACTGGGGGTAATATGCTGGACACACTGGGGCAGATTGCTGGACAACATGGGGGTAATATGCTGGACACACTGGGGCAGATTGCTGGACAACATGGGGGTAATATGCTGGACACACTGGGGGCAGGACTTGAGGCATGGGCAGAATGTAGATACGGGGCATGATTGGAGACACGGGGCAGGATTGGATCATGGGGCAGGACGGATACGATGGAGGCTGGTGGGGCAGGATGGGGAGATCATATGGGGTAGAATGGATACTCATGAGGGCAGGATACGACAACATATGGCTGGAGCCAGGAATGAGATAAACGGGGCCAGGGTGGGGAATATTATTACCATAGGGGATAATTAAGGGATATTGTTACTGCAGTGATGTATTTATTTTATTTTTTGAGTATACTGTTTTAAATGGGGGGGCGGTCCTGTTACTGTGCAGAGTGACACTATATCACCTTTTTTTCTTCATGTGGTGTAATGTAGAAGTTGTGAAAAATTAAGTAATGTGTTCTGCAAGCGGAGCTCGAGATAACTGTGTTATTTCCTGCAGAAACGAGTCCTGGCTGGAAGGAATGATGGCGGTCTGTGCTGGATAAAAGATGAAGGACTTCACCTAGAGACGTCACTGGTGAGTCAGTGTTACCTATACACTGACACTATACACTGTATACTATATAGAGGTCCTGTGTATAATGTCACCAGTGATCTCTGTATTACCTCTACACAGACACTGCATACTAAGTACAGATCTCCTGTGAATACTGGCACTTATGGTGATAGTATTGTGGTTTTTTTTTTTATTACTGATCAGTATTGTAGTATTCAGTCACTATGTGGTGGTAATATGTGGTCTGGAAATGGTGCGGTGGTATTTGTCCCTTGTATGTAGTATTATTCGGTCACTATGTGGCCTGGTCATGGTGTGGTGGTATTAAGTCACAGGTGTGGCATGTGGGGGTGACACCATTAGGCCCAGTTTAAGTTCTACAAAACAGGAAAACCATTTTTGGTAACCTTTGTGTGTATTGAGCTGGGGGGGGGGGGGGAGCCAAACTCGGGAACAGCCCCGGGCGGCAAAAGCTCTAGCTACGCCTCTGAACGGATCCGTCAAAAGTTGCTGCAGGATCTGTTTTTTTCTCATAGACTTGTATTAGAGCCGAATTGCGCCAGATGGCCTCACGTTTCATCCGTTTTTTGCCGGATCTGTTGAAAACTAGTTTTCCAGCGGCTGGAGAAAATGTACAGAGAAACGTTTTTTCTGTTGGGTGAAAAAATGCCCAGCTACGGATTCGGTGAAAAATGGATAAAACGTGAGGTGAAATTATGGAATCTGGTGACCGATTCTGTTTTTCTTAAAGAAATCATGCATTTTCCATTCTGGTCTCTCTCTCTTCCTTCCCCGGAACAGGAAGTCCAAACTCTATCCCCGGGTAAAAAAAAAAAGAAAAAAAGTCGGATCCAGTGGAAAAACGTATCCGTCACATCAGTTTTTCACAATTTGCAACGGATCCATTTTTTCCAAAATTAGCCGGATTGTGCCTGACGGCTAAAAACTGATGTGTGGAAGAGGCCTTAGCCAAGCTTTTTGTCTCCTGAAGAGCAAAAAGCACAACGTGTGGCACAACATTTATTAGGTGTTTTAGACCCTTTGTTTCTCAAAAGACAAGAGGGCATGACATAAAGGAGAAACTGTATTTTTAAAATTTTGGCACATTTTGTCAAAATTTTGGTGCAAACAAAATTGTTTTAAAGCCAACCAATGTTCTTGCTTGGTGTATGGCTCATTGATGGTATTCAATATATTTTCATGATGTATAACACTAACATTTTCTGATTGTGCTAAACTTTGGAAATATACACTGGGAGAGTGGGATAAGTGAAAGATATGCATGGATGGTACCTGGCTTTATTCCTATATTATTATTATTCATTTTTATAGCGCCATTTATTCTATGGTGATTTACATGTGAAAAAAGCGGCATACATAGACAAGTACAATCAACATGAGCAATACAAGGCACACACAAGTAAAGAAGGAGAGAGGACCCTGCCCGCGAGGGCTCACAGTCTACAGAGGATGGGTGAGGATACACTAGGAGAGGGTAGAGCTGGTTGTGCGGCGGTTCAGTAGACTGTTGGTGTGTTGGAGATCCAAAGATGACACAATTAGCAGACATGGGAGATGGGGTACAAGATGGCCGAGTGGCAAAAAGATACATTGAGTTGGTAGCTAGGTAGGCACATGACTGATTTGTGTGGGGTGTGAGATTGGGGAAGTGTCAGAACACTCTCAGTGTGACTGAGAGCATACAGCAGTGTGATTACCACAGTCTAGGGTCAGTTGTAGAAGGTTTGAGTAGCAGGTGGGTGAAGGCAACTTCAGGTAGGCCACGATGGGCAGGTGGGGGACAGGCATGTTGCTGATGGCTTGTTTCCGTGTCCTGGTCATGAAAGAGTGAGAATGTAGCCACCATTGAGAGTGACTGGGAGTGGTGCAGAAAAGGTCAAGGTGGAGAATTTATGGAAGAGTTCTAATAAAATTTTGTTAAAATGTTTCCAGTCAGGACTCTGCTGAGCTACCCAATCCTGACCACAGAGTATATAACAACATCCATCGATCCACATGTATCAAATACACTATTTTATTTTTCTTCATGGGTCTACACAGCTAATTACTTTTCTGAAGTGCTGAGTCAGTACTCACTAGAATACAGTCATCTTTTACTCTTCCGCTCTATACAGTGAGAATAATATTTGGCAAAGCAATCTATGATTTATTTCTCCTATCATGATGTGTGACATTCCAGTAAAGCGCCAGAAATCCAGGACAGTCTAAAAAGAATCATGGACATATGGTTGTCATGAGGAAGAAAGGTCAGGAGCTGCTTTAAAGAAGCCCATATGTGGCTTCCTGCCACCATGCCTCTACTGATCCCGATAATTGCATGACTGATAATCTGATCACCACAAAATCAGCGGAAAAAAAAATTAGTTAAATGCAAAGCAATTAAGATAATTTTTCTTGGTCATCAAAGCTACGAATAGACTGGTCCTTAAAAGTTTAAAAAGATTCCAAAGTGAATCTTCATGTTAAAGAAACCCTCCTGTGTATATTTTTTTAATTAAATGTGTCTGTCATGTAGTGTAAGTCTATTAATATACTCTCCTACCACTGTGCTCCGATATCCAGTGCCATTTTGCTCATCTTCTGAGTAACACAGAACGCGGTGTGATCTGGAGACTCCGCAGAGCGGTGACATCACTGAGAGGTGAAGAAGAACGGCGCCGGATCCCACAGAGAACAGTGGTAGGTGAATATATTAATACACTCACACTACATTAATGCATGTATACACATAGTTTATTATTAAAAAATACATGGGAGAGCTAAGAGCATGTTAATTTACATATTAGGCAGCGTTCACACATAGCTTAAATGTTGCAATTAATCAGCAATATTTTCTGCTTTATTTGATGCCGATTTTTAGCAGCTCTTTTTTTGTACAGAAAAGCTTTGATTCTACCCTTAAAAATACAACAGCATTTTTTAAACTGTGGTTTTCTTTTCAAACTTCCTTATAAAGAAAAAATGCACAATTCAGCAGCATCTTTGAATACATAGTGGGTATAATTTTCTGAAATCACATGCACTTAACAGTTAAATGCAGTAGATTTGTGGAAAAACACAATATTTACACCACATGGGAAAATAGCCTTGTAGCCAGACTACATTCCTGTAGTCTGGACAGTGGTTTAATGGGCCATTTCTAATAACTGATCTTCACTGTCCTATTAAAGGAATAGAAGACTCCAGGCTATCTTTAAACAGAAAGATAGTGAGGAAACGCTTAGCTAACATAAATGAATTCAAGTCACCAGGTCCAGATGAATTACACCCCAGAGTACTAAAGGAGATAGCAGAAGAAATTTTTTAACCACTCTCCATAGTCTTTGAAAATTCTTGGGGAACAGGAGACGTCCCAGAAGACTGGAGAAGAGCAAATGTTGTTCCTATCTTCAAAAAGGGGAAGAAGGAAAGATATGTGAACAAATTATTAAACAACATCTATGTAAGTACCTGGATAAGAATGAAGTGATTAACCAGAGTCAGCATGGGTTTGTAACTAATAAGTCATGTCAGACAAACTTAATTTCCTTCTATGACAGAATCACTGACTGGGTGGATCAGGAAAATGCTGTAGATATAGTACTGTATATCTTGACTTCAGCAAAGCATTTGACAAAGTATCTCACACCATCCTTATTGAAAAAATGACTTAGTATGGAATGGACAAGGAAACTGTTAGGTGGATTCATAACTGGCTTAGTGATCGGACCCAGAGAGTGGTCGTAAATGGCTGCACATCCAGTTGGAAGAATGTCTCAAGTGGGGTACCACGGGGTTCTGTCCTGGGCCCTGTATTGTTCAACATCTTTATCAATGAGTTAGATGAAGGAATTGAGGGTACACTAATTAAATTTGCTGATGACACAAAGCTAGGAGGGATAGCTAATACTAGAGAAGAGAGAGAGGATTCAAAAAGATAAAAATAAACTGGAGCAGTGGGCAGCACTAACAGAATGGTTTTTAACAGGGAAAAATGCAAAGTACTACATCTGGGAAATGGGAGGAATGAGGCTAAGCAACAGCACATGTGAAAAAAATTTGGGTATACTAACAGATCATAAACTGAACATGAGTCAACAGTGTGATGCAGCAGCAAAAAAGCAAATGCAATTCTGAGATGTATTAACAGAAGCATACGGTCTACATCACTCGAAGTCATTATTGCCCTCTACTCCTCTTTGGTCAGACCTCATCTGGAATACTGTGTCTAGCTTTAGGCACCACATTTATGGGCAGCACGGTGGCGCAGTGGTTAGCACTACAGCCTTGCAGCGCTGGGGTCCTGGGTTCTAATCCCACCCAGGACAACGTTTGCGTGGGTTTCCTCCGGGCACTCCGGTTTCCTCCCACATTCCAAAGACATACTGATAGGGAATTTAGATTGTGAGCCCAATCGGGGACAGTGATGATAATGTGTGCAAACTGTAAAGCGCTGCGGAATATGTTAGCGCTATATAAAAATAAAGATTATTATTATTATTATTTAAAAAAAAAGACATCAACAAACTGGAGCAAGTTCAGAGAAGAGCGACCAGAATGGTAACCGGTCTGCAAACCATGTCCTATGAGGAACGTTTACTTGATTTGGGAATGTTTAGCTTGCAAAAAAGAAAACTGAGAGGAGACTTAATAGCTGTCTACAAATATTTCAAGGGCTGTCACATTGTAGAAGGATCATCTTTATTCTCATTTGCACAAGGAAAGACAGAAGCAATGGGATGAAACTGAATGAGAGGAGACACAGATTAGATATTAGAAAACACTTTTTGACAGTTAGGGTGATCAATGAGTGGAACAGGCTGCCACGAGAGGTGGTGAGTTCTCCTTCCATGGAAGCTTTCAAACAGAGGCTGGACAGACATCTGTCTGGGATGATTTAGTGAATCCTGCTTTGAGCAGGGGGTTGGACCAGATGATCCAGGAGGTCCTTTCCAACTCTACCATTCTATGATTCTACTATTGTGTTCTTACATGGAAGTGGGCTTTTGAGCTCCCTCAGATATATAGGATGGGGTGTACAACAGCTATCTCATTGCCCCATATAGCTGTGCCTCTGCACATTTTGTTTATTTCCCAAGAATCCTCATATGGAGCAGAAACCTCTTGGACTCCCTCATGCCCTGAAATTTAGGTTAGGGCCACACAACCATATTTTCTCTCATCCAAGAAAATCGGTCTGATTATGCAAATCACACACTGATCGGAGTTTGATCAGAGTGTGATCACAATGTGGTCTGATTTTCTCAGATGTGGATAGTAAGGCCGTGTTCACACGTTCAGTACGTGTGTAAGGAGGAAGACCGGACTGTGGGTACGTGTGCCAGACCAGGTCCGGAACTGCTGAGGCTGCATCCCATTTTGTCCAGGGGAAGGCAAAAAGGCCTGGACAGGTTCCCTGACCCGGAAGTTAGGGGCACGGTTATAAGTAAAAGCGCGCGCAGCGTCAGGCAGTTTCCCACTGGCGGTGACAGAGGCAAGGTGCGTGCGCAGCGAGCTCCGATGGGTGCGCTGCCAGGCCGCATGACACATGGCCAATCTGTTGCCATGACACTGCCGGAGCACACCGCAGTAATAAGGAAAGAGCCGGGAGCCCTGTTCAGCTAAGCGCCGCACGCCAGCCTATGAGCCAGGGCAGAGTACAGGACTTTGCTGCTGCCCTCGTCGTCTGACCATGGTCTGCAGAACCTCATTGGAGAAACATCGCACCAGCGCTTCAGTCTTGGTGGGAACAGGCAGGTCGCAGCATAGAGAGAGAAGTGCAGTGCACCTGGTAGCTGACAAAGTGCGAGGTGCCGTGTGCTTCGTGACCGTGAGTACAGCGCACGTGCCGAAAAAAAAGAGAACCGGGTACTGGACAGACGTTTGCAGCCCACCTTACCAGCATATACCTTCCCGCCCATGGGGGACTCTGATCGAGCTATGGCCTTGCTTGCTCCGGCCGCATATGTTCATGCTGACTAGGGGCTCAGCGGAAGGTACCGACCGCTGCCACCAGAAGATGGACCACCGTTACCAGCTAAACCTTCTTGTATCAGCACGGCGTCAGCCGTTGTTGGCGCTATTGACTCCCCCGCAGCATTCACAAGAGCTGCCGTTATCTAATTCATTGTTCTTTAACTCTGCCTATCCTTTACAATTGGACTGTTATTCTCCCCATTTAGCCCTGCACCTCCCTGTGAGGAGTTAACCCCCTGTTAAATGAAAATTGTTATATTTGTTAACCATTGCTCTGCCTTCTGTCTGTCACTGCATCCCGCAACCTGTTTACACGTGGTCAGTATTTCACATCAGTATTTGTAAGCCAAAATCAGAAGTCGAACAATCAGATGAAAAGTATAATGGGAACATTTTTCAACCTCTCCTGATTTTGGCTTACAAATTCTGATGTGAAATACTGACCAAATACTGAATGTGTGAACGTGGCCTAAAAAAAAATACATTCTCCATCTTCTACAATATGTCAGTCTATCAAAATTTGACTGCACGAGAATGTCATCTGACTGCGGTCCAATGTTTTCCACAAACCCATAGACATGAATGGCCGAGTGCGATCCGATTGGATGCAACTCATGCATGCTGCGATTTATTTCTTCGGACCGACTCGGTCCGAGTAAGCCGACATGTGCACGGCCCCAAAGAATAACATTGTTCTATTGTCAAAACAACAGGTAGCATTCCTCCAATTTCTACGGTTGAGTGCATGAGCACTTCGAATGGCGTATATTGTCTGTTTCCAAGCCTTTCTGTCTTTTTTCTGCCCTTGGATACCACCGATGACCTACCCTAATAAAAGCCTGGGAAAACCCTTTATGCATAACCAGCAGAAACCTCAGACTTAACCCTTTCTACCCATAGTTCAGTTTTTGATTTGGCCAAAACTGAAACTGGATTAAAAAAAATATATATAAAAGTCTTTCCTTCACACTTTTCTACTGTTTAGGATTCACCCTCAGGTTAAACCTGCACCTTAGCGACACTGTATGCAAGGCTTTCTGCTGTGGTGAAGTGCGGATGTTTTTTTTCTGTAATACCCCCGCTCACTAAGAAATGTGAGGGTTGCACTGCAGTCAGAATGAGAGCGATCTGGCTTTATTTACAGAGTTCTTAGCCAAACCACTGGGAAAAATGTACACTAAAGGATGCAAGGGGTCAAAGCGAGATCCATCTGGCTTAAATCTTCCTGACTCATCATTGAGGTTTCAAGCCAAGCCGCTTGTAAACCGATCATCTTTTTTCTGCATTGTTATAGATGTATTACTTTCATTTATTGTTCTCAGAAGTTGCTCAAGTAGCAAAGTGGTTAAATGCATTTCTCGATATGGGATCATCCATCACTTCAGTATGCCCTCTACTAAAGTTATGATTTTTTGGGAGCCGCCATTTTCATTTTTTGAGTAAACATATTAGTCCATAAATAACCTATACTGCAAGGTTACACTCCGTATCACAATGTATTAACCAGAACCCGAGGAAACAAGGAGCATGGAGTGTATATAACAATTAGATTTCTATTATTAAACATCAATTAAAAGACAAATAGTAAAAAAAGATGCCTCATGTCAGACTAAGGCACAACAACAAAACAGACAGCCCTTCTGAAGTTGCATACAATATTTACTTTAAGCTGTGTGGTCCTTTAAATATACAGTGGGTACAAAAAGTATTCAGACTTCTTGAAATTTTTCACTCTTTGTTTTTATTGCAGCCATTTGGTAAATTCAAAAAAGTTCATTTTTTCTTATTAGTGTACACTCTGCACCCCATCATGACTGAAAAAACTGAAATGTAGTAATTTTTGCAAATTTATTAAAAAATAAAAACTGAAATATCACATGGTCATAAATATTCAGATCCTTTGCTCAGTATTGAGTAGAAGCACCGTTTTGAGCTAGTACAGCCATGAGTTTTCTTGGGAAATTTTTCACACCTGGATTTGGGGATCTTCTGCCATTCTTTCTTGCAGATCCTCTCCAGTTCCGTCAGGTTGGATGGTGAACGTTGGTGGACAGCCGTTTTTGGGTCTCTCCAGAAATGCTCAATTCGATTTAGGTCAAGGCTCTGGCTGGGCCAGTCAAGAATGGTCACAGAGTTGTTCTGAAGCCACTCCTTTGTTATTTTAGCTGTGTGCTTAGGGTCATTGTCTTGTTGGAAGGTGAACCTTCAGCCAAGTCTGAAGTCCAGAGCACTCTGGAAGAGGTTTTCATCCAAGATATCTCTGTACTTGTCTGCATTCATGTTTCCTTCAATGACAATCAGACGTCTTGTCCCTGCAGCTGAAAACTCCCCCATAGCATGATGCTGCCACCACGTTTCACTGTTGGGATTGTATTGGGCATGTGATGAGCAGTGCAGGTTTTCTCCAAACATACCTCTTAGAATTAAGGTCTATCTTCATTTCATCAGACCAGAGAATCTTATTTCTCATAGTCTGGGAGTAATTCATGTGTTTTTTAGCAAACTCTATGCAGGCTTTCATATGTCTTGCACTGAGGAGAGGCTTCCGTCCGGCCACTCTGCCATAAAGGCTCGACTGTTGCAGGGCTGCAGTGATAGTTGACTTTGTGGAACTTTCTCCCTTCTCCCTGCTGCATCTATTGAGCTCAGTCTCAGTGATCTTTGGGTTCTTCTTTACCTCTCTCACTAAGGCTCTTCTTCCACGATTGCTCAGTTTGGCTAGACAGCCAGGTCTAGGAAGACTTCTGGTGGTCCCAAACTTGTTTCATTTAAGTATTATGGAGGCTACTGTGCTCTTAGGAACATTGAGTACTGCAGAAATTGTGTGGTAACCTCAGCCAGATCTGTGCTTTGCCACAATTCTGTCTCTGAGCTCCTTGGCCAGTTCCTTTGACCTCATGATTCTCATTTGGTCTGACATGCTCTGTGAGCTATGAGGTCTTATACAGACAGGTGTGTGCTTTTTCAAATCAAGTCCTATCGGTTTAATTAAACACAGTTGGACTCCAATGAAGGAGTACAACCATCACAAGGAGGATCACAAGGAAATGGACAGCATGTGACTTAAATAAGAGTGTCTGAACAAAGGGTCTGAATACTTATGACCATGTGATATTTCAGTTTTTCTTTTTTATTAAATTTGCAAAAATGTCTACATTTCTGTTTTTTTCAGTCAAGATGTGGTGCAGAGTAGAGTTGAGCGACTTTTACTTTTTTAGGATCAAGTCGGGTTTCGCGAAACCCGACTTTGTCAAAAGTCGGGTCGGGTGAAATCGGCCGATTATTGCGAAAAGCCAGGGGCCGACTGAAACACGAAACCCAATGCAAGTCAATGGGGAAGCAAAGTCGGCAGTGAGTGGAGGACAGGAAAACACCTACAGTGCCCATTTTAATGCCAAAAACATCAATTCAAATTACTTAAGCTTGTCAACCTTAATTTACTTTATAATAATAGTTAGGCATTGAAAACTGGGGGTAATTTGGCTAAAGTTGTGGGGGGGTAGGGCTGGCTCAAGATTTTTGTGGGCCCAGGAAGCACGGAAAACGTCATGGCGGTGGAGCAGGGAGAGGTAAGTATTTCAACTTTGCAAGTGCTGTGATCCTGATCAAGCAGGGGGGGCCCACTCGTTGGCATTGGCACTGGCACAGGGCCTCTTATAGTACGGCAGTGTGTTTGATGGCGGGTGGCACCTCCCACTGCCAGAGACACTTTTGCGTACTATGAGGGGCCCTGTGGCAGTGACGTCACCAACGAGTATGCCCCCTCCCCACCTGATGAAGGAACCTGCACTTTCATCTGCACCTTCCTCTTTGTCCCCGTGTTAGGTGGTATAGTATGCGGGAAGGGGAACCTGACTTTCAGCAGGGTCAGATTCTGGCTCTGTAGAGTGCAAGGGGAATGTAGTGGTCTGGGTCAATGCACCAGCAGACTCATCTAGCAGTGGCTGGACAATTGGCGGGATGAGGAGGAAACACAGATATAGGCCTAAATAATAAAGTAGGCTACATGCAGTCCAAAATCGGTAACAGGACTAAACAGGTGGCATTGCTTTGTTCAGTGGAGGAACACTGTAATGAGTGGCTGACACAGTTAGGAGGCCCAAATTCTAAAGTAGGCTAAATGTTGTTCAAAATTGGTAACAGGACTAAACAGGCGGCATTGCTTTGTTCAGTGGAGGAACACTGTAATGAGTGGCTGACACAGTTACTAGGCCCAAATAAGAAAGTAGGCTAAATGCAGTTCAAAACTGGTAACAGGACTAAACAGGCAGCATTGCTTTGTTCAGTGGAGGACAACTGTAATGACTGGCAGACACAGTTACTAGGCCCAAATAAGAAAGTGGGCTAAATGCAGTTCAAAACTGGCAACAGGACTAAACAGGCGGCATTGCTTTGTTCAGTGGAGGACAACTGTAATGACTGGCAGATACAGTTACTAGGCCCAAATAAGAAACTAGGCTAAATGCAGTTCACAACTGGTAACAGGACTAAACAGGCGCATTGCTTTGTTCAGTGGAGGACAACTGTAATGACTGGCAGACACCGTTACTAGGCCCAAATAAGAAAGTAGGCTAAATGCAGTTTAAAACTGGTAACAGGACTAAACAGGCGGCATTGCTTTGTTCAGTGGAGGACAACTGTAATGATTGGCAGACACAGTAACTAGGCCCAAATAAGAAAGTGGGCTAAATGCAGTTCAAAACTGGTAGCAGGACTAAACAGGCGGCATTGCTTTGTTCAGTGGAGGACCACAGTAATGACTGGCAGACACAGTTAGTAGGCCCAAATAAGAAAGTGGGCTAAATGTCTGCCAAAATATTGTTCATAAATAAACAGATGGCATAGCTAGTTACAGGGGTGGGCTCCTCTGCTGAGTAGCAGACTGGTAGTAGGCGCAAAGTATTAACAGGTCTAAATGGAGGCCAGGGCGCCTTTTTTTAACTATCATCTATCATTTCAACAAATTTGTATTGGCAGTGCCATTGAAGGATTTAACAGCACAGACTACACAGTGGTGGAGCAGGGAGAGGTAAGTATTGCAAGTGGTAGAGCACTGTTCGAGCTGGGAGGGGAACACTCTCTCGTGGGCGGTGGTACTGGCACAGGGCCCCTCATATTACGACGGTGTGTCTGACGTTGGTTGTGCACCACCACCGTCAGAGACACTTCATTGTACTATGAGGGACCATGTGCCAGTGCCGTCGCCCAAGAGTGGGCACACCCACCTGTCCAGGCAAACGGCACTCGCACGGGTGCTTGCGCCAGTTGGTGACCACGGCCCTGTGGGGGAGTCAGCCCACTAAGGGAGGTATAAAAATGGCCTATGGTAGACATTCAGCAGCTGCAAATGGAGGAATTGGAGAAGTTAGTAAACAAAAAGCAAGACATTTTTCAGGCAAGCTACGTGTCAGCAGGGGAAGGTGAGGCAAAATAATTTGAAATCCATGATTGGTTCATTTTTATGAAGGATAGATCATCAACATTCTGGGTAGCCAGACATGTCCTTTTTTCGGTCAGTATTGAACCAGCAGCACTGAAGACTCTTTCTGATAGCACACTAGCAGCAGGGCAAGCAAGCTCCTGTAATGCATATTCTGCCAATTCAGGACAGGTGTCTATTTTAGATGCCCAGTAATCAAAGGGGAATGACCTGTGAGGGAGAACATCGATAAGGGAGGAAAAGTAGTTCGTAACCATACTGGACAAATGCTGTCTCCTGTCACTTTGAATCGATGCAGCAGTACCTGTCGTGTCAGCGGTCATTGCGAAATCACTCCATAACCTGGCCAAAAAAACCCTCTGTCCAATGCCACTTCGGATTTGTGCACCTCTAACACCTCTGGCATGTTGCCCCCTACGGCTCGTGTGAGAACCATCACAGCCGCTGTGTGCTGGGAATGCCTGAACCAAACGGTCTACAAGAGTTGCTTGTTTGGTAGCCAATATTTGCTCAAGGTTCTCATGTGGCATGATATTTTGTAATTTTCCTTTATATCGTGGATCCAGGAGGCAGGCCAACCAGTAATCGTCATCGGCCATCATTTTTATAATGCGGGGGTCCCTTTTTAGGATACACAAGGCATACATAGTAACATAGTAACATAGTAACATAGTTAGGCCGAAAAAAGACATTTGTCCATCCAGTTCAGCCTATATTCCATCATAATAAATCCCCAGATCTACGTCCTTCTACAGAACCTAATAATTGTATGATACAATATTGTTCTGCTCCAGGAAGACATCCAGGCCTCTCTTGAACCCCTCGACTGAGTTCGCCATCACCACCTCCTCAGGCAAGCAATTCCAGATTCTCACTGCCCTAACAGTAAAGAATCCTCTTCTATGTTGGTGGAAAAACCTTCTCTCCTCCAGACGCAAAGAATGCCCCCTTGTGCTCGTCACCTTCCTTGGTATAAACAGATCCTCAGCGAGATATTTGTATTGTCCCCTTATATACTTATACATGGTTATTAGATCGCCCCTCAGTCGTCTTTTTTCTAGACTAAATAATCCTAATTTCGCTAATCTATCTGGGTATTGTAGTTCTCCCATCCCCTTTATTAATGTTGTTGCCCTCCTTTGTACTCTCTCTAGTTCCATTATATCCTTCCTGAGCACCGGTGCCCAAAACTGGACACAGTACTCCATGTGCGGTCTAACTAGGGATTTGTACAGAGGCAGTATAATGCTCTCATCATGTGTATCCAGACCTCTTTTAATGCACCCCATGATTCTGTTTGCCTTGGCAGCTGCTGCCTGGCACTGGCTGCTCCAGGTAAGTTTATCATTAACTAGGATCCCCAAGTCCTTCTCCCTGTCAGATTTACCCAGTGGTTTCCCATTCAGTGTGTAATGGTGATATTGATTCCTTCTTCCCATGTGTATAACCTTACATTTATCATTGTTAAACCTCATCTGCCACCTTTCAGCCCAAGTTTCCAACTTATCCAGATCCATCTGTAGCAGAATACTATCTTCTCTTGTATTAACTGCTTTACATAGTTTTGTATCATCTGCAAATATCGATATTTTACTGTGTAAACCTTCTACCAGATCATTAATGAATATGTTGAAGAGAACAGGTCCCAATACTGACCCCTGCGGTACCCCACTGGTCACAGCGACCCAGTTAGAGACTATACCATTTATAACCACCCTCTGCTTTCTATCACTAAGCCAGTTACTAACCCATTTACACACATTTTCCCCCAGACCAAGCATTCTCATTTTGTGTACCAACCTCTTGTGCGGCACGGTATCAAACGCTTTGGAAAAATCGAGATATACCACGTCCAATGACTCACCGTGGTCCAGTCTATAGCTTACCTCTTCATAAAAACTGATTAGATTGGTTTGACAGGAGCGATTTCTCATAAACCCATGCTGATATGGAGTTAAACAGTTATTCTCATTGAGATAATCCAGAATAACATCCCTCAGAAACCCTTCAAATATTTTACCAACAATAGAGGTTAGACTTACTGGCCTATAATTTCCAGGTTCACTTTTAGAGCCCTTTTTGAATATTGGCACCACATTTGCTATGCGCCAGTCCTGCGGAACAGACCCTGTCGCTATAGAGTCCCTAAAAATAAGAAATAATGGTTTATCTATTACATTACTTAGTTCTCTTAGTACTCGTGGGTGTATGCCATCCGGACCCGGAGATTTATCTATTTTAATCTTATTTAGCCGGTTTCGCACCTCTTCTTGGGTTAGATTGGTGACCCTTAATATAGGGTTTTCATTGTTTCTTGGGATTTCACCTAGCATTTCATTTTCCACCGTGAATACCGTGGAGAAGAAGGTGTTTAATATGTTAGCTTTTTCCTCGTCATCTACAACCATTCTTTCCTCACTATTTTTTAAGGGGCCTACATTTTCAGTTTTTATTCTTTTACTATTGATATAGTTGAAGAACAGTTTGGGATTAGTTTTACTCTCCTTAGCAATGTGCTTCTCTGTTTCCTTTTTGGCAGCTTTAATTAGTTTTTTAGATAAAGTATTTTTCTCCCTATAGTTTTTTAGAGCTTCAATGGTGCCATCCTGCTTTAGTAGTGCAAATGCTTTCTTTTTACTGTTAATTGCCTGTCTTACTTCTTTGTTTAGCCACATTGGGTTTTTCCTATTTCTAGTCCTTTTATTCCCACAAGGTATAAACCGCTTACAGTGCCTATTTAGGATGTTCTTAAACATTTTCCATTTATTATCTGTATTCTTATTTCTGAGGATATTGTCCCAGTCTACCAGATTAAGGGCATCTCTAAGCTGGTCAAACTTTGCCTTCCTAAAGTTCAGTGTTTTTGTGACTCCCTGACAAGTCCCCCTAGTGAAAGACAGGTGAAACTGCACAATATTGTGGTCGCTATTTCCTAGATGCCCGACCACCTGCAGATTTGTTATTCTGTCAGGTCTATTAGATAGTATTAGGTCTAAAAGTGCTGCTCCTCTGGTTGGATTCTGCACCAATTGTGAAAGATAATTTTTCTTGGTTATTAGCAGAAACCTGTTGCCTTTATGGGTTTCACAGGTTTCTGTTTCCCAGTTAATATCCGGGTAGTTAAAGTCCCCCATAACCAGGACCTCATTATGGGTTGCAGCTTCATCTATCTGCTTTAGAAGTAGACTTTCCATGATTTCTGTTATATTTGGGGGTTTGTAACAGACCCCAATGAGAATTTTGTTACCATTTTTCCCTCCATGAATTTCGACCCATATGGACTCGACATCCTCATTTCCTTCGCTAATATCCTCCCTTAAAGTGGACTTTAGACAAGACTTTACATAGAGACAAACCCCTCCTCCTCTCCGATTTTTACGATCCTTTCTAAACAGACTGTAACCCTGTAAGTTAACTGCCCAGTCATAGCTTTCATCCAACCATGTCTCGGTTATTCCCACTATGTCAAAGTTACCTGTAGATATTTCTGCTTCTAGTTCTTCCATCTTGTTTGTCAGGCTTCTGGCGTTTGCGAGCATGCAGTTTAAAGGATTTTGTTTTGTTCCAATCTCCTTGCTGTGGATTGTTTTAGAAATGTTCTTACCTCCCTTCTGAGTATGTTTTCCTGGGTCTTCTTTGGTTGAGTCTAATGTTTTTCTTCCCGTCCCCTCTTCTTCTAGTTTAACGCCCTCCTGATGAGTGTAGCGAGTCTTCTGGCGAATGTGTGTTTCCCAGGTTTGTTGAGGTGTAGTCCGTCTCTGGCGAGGAGTCCATCGTACCAGTAATTCACACCGTGGTCCAGGAATCCGAATCCTTGTTGTCTGCACCATCGTCTTAGCCAGTTGTTTGCATCAAGGATCCTGTTCCATCTCCTGGTGCCATGCCCGTCTACTGGAAGGATAGAAGAAAAAACTACCTGTGCATCCAGTTCCTTTACTTTCTTCCCCAACTCTTCAAAGTCTTTGCAGATTGTCGGTAGGTCCTTCCTTGCCGTGTCATTGGTGCCAACATGTATCAGAAGAAATGGGTGGACGTCCTTGGAGCTGAAGAGCTTTGGTATCCTATCGGTCACATCCTTGATCATCGCACCTGGAAGGCAGCATACTTCTCTTGCAGTTATGTCCAGTCTGCAGATGGCTGCTTCTGTGCCTCTCAGTAGTGAGTCTCCCACCACCACCACTCTTCGTTGCTTCTTGGCTGTACTTTTTGCTGTCACTTGTTGCTGTGTGCCCTTTTCTTTTTTGCTTGCTGGTATTGCTTCATCCTTAGGTGTGCCATCTTCATCCTCTAGAAAGATTTGATATCGGTTCTTCAGTTGTGTGGTTGGTGATTTCTCCATGGTCTTCTTGCTTCTTTTGGTCACATGCTTCCACTCATCTGCTTTTGGAGGTTCTCTGACACTTTTTTCACCTTCTGTGACCAGTAGAGATGCTTCTGTTCTGTCTAGAAAGTCTTCATTCTCTTTGATGAGTTTCAAAGTTGCTATTCTTTCTTCCAGACCCCGCACCTTTTCTTCTAAAAGGGCCACTAGTCTACACTTCTGACAGGTGAAATTGGATTCTTCTTCTGGTCGATCTGCGAACATGTAGCACAGGCTGCAGCTGACCATGTAGGTTGTCACATCTGCCATGTTGCTCCTAGATCCTGCTGACTTGCTGTGTGTTTTCCTTCTTGTGTAATCTACTCAGCCAAGCTCTCATGCAATAATGTCCTACAGGCAAAAATTACGGCGCGCGGTTTGGTGATGCTTTCTAAGCAGCTGGTCCCGGCTGTACCCAACGATCTTCTAGCTTAGGGAGACTTCGCTTTTCCCAAAAGGCACCTGGAATATGCAAATTAGCCTCAAGCTTGAATCCCTGGTTTGGTGATGCTTTCTAAGCAGCTGGTCCCGGCTGTACCCAACGATCTTCTAGCTTAGGGAGACTTCGCTTTTCCCAGAAGGCACCTGGAATATGCAAATTAGCCTCAAGCTAATTTAATATACTCAGCCATGTGGGCCAATACTCAGCCATGTGGGCCAATGTTCCAGGTGTCAATTCACTGCTTGTGCTGGGTTGAGGAGCACTTTCTTGCAAATCAACATCACTTGTGTCCCGCAAAAACCCTGTACCTGACCTTGCAACGCCACCAGTTTCTATTGCCCTCTGAGAAGCATCCTCCCATAAATATTCATCCCCATCATCCTCCTCCAAGGTATGTGTTTAAGTTCTGAAAGGGCTATGGCAGCCATAAAATTCCTTCCATTATCACTGACTACCTTGCCTGCCTCAAGATGTACACTGCCCAGCCATGACTGACTTTGTTGCTGCAAGTACTCATCCAGTACTTCCACGGTGTGTCTGTTGTCGCCCAACCACTTCATTTGTAACACAGCCTGCTGACGCTTACCACTAGCTGTTCGATAATGGGACACCTCGTGTGCAACACTGGCAGCTGCGGATGTAGTGGTCATGCGACTGCGCTCTGTGGATGAGCTTTCACTTCTGGAGGAGGAGGAGGGGTGGCCAACGCCTATAGCCAACTGTTTCCTAGACCGTGGGCTAGGCAGAACTGTCCCACTTTGGCTGTCCCCTGTGGACCCTGCATCCACCAGATTAACCCAGTGTGCTGTGATGGACACGTAACGTCCCTGGCCATACCTACTGGTCCATGCATCTGTTGTGAGGTGCACCATTCCACTGACTGATTGCCTCAGTGCATGGACAATGCGGTCTTTGACATGCTGGTGGAGGGCTGGGATGGCTTTTCTCGCAAAGAAGTGCCGACTGTGTAGGTCATAGCGTGGTACTGCGTAGACCATCAGGTATTTGAAAGCTTCGCTTTCAACCAATCGGTAGGGCATCATCTCTAACGAGATTAGTCTAGCAATGTTGGCGTTCAAACCCTGTGTATGCGGATGAGAGGATGAGTACTTTCTTTTCCTAACGAGAGTCTCTTGTAGGGTGAGCTGGACTGGAGAACTGCATATGATGGAACTAGCGGGGGTGATGGTGGACATGGCGGATTGAGAGAGGGTTGGTGATGGTATTCTTGATGTTGGCCTACATACAGTGTTTCCTACCAAGAACCTTGTGATTCCCTGACAGCTTTGGCCTTGCAACGATACCTCCACATTTGCTGCTGGTGGTGTCCTTACCGGTGGGCTTACAATGAGGGAAGAAATGTAGGGTGCTGACTACCTTCATTCTGAGCAGGTGCACCAATGGTACGGGACGTTTGGTAGTTAGTCCAGGCTTGCAAGTGCATGCTGGTTAAATGTCTAAGCATGCACGTTGTATTTAAATTTTGAAGATTCTTCCCTCTGCTTAAGGTCTTTGAGCATTTCTTACAGATAACTTTTGACTGATCATTCGGATCTTGGTTAAAAAATTGCCACACTGCACTCTTCCTACTATGGAATACCTTTTCAGGCATTGCTCGCTGTGCTACTTTCACCGGATGGCCACGCTATCCTAAAACTGTTTTTGTTTTTGACAAACGTTTTTGGCCTGATACGGGCCTGCCAGATGACAGCTGTTGCGATGTAGATGGCTGCTGTGGATCATCCTCCTCCGCTTCTGAGCTACTGGCAGTGGCACCCTCTTCTCCCAATGGCTGCCAATCTGGGTCAACAACTGGGTCATCTATCACCTCCTCTTCAATGTCATGTGCACCTTCCTCTGTTTCACCGTGTAAGGTGCTATAGCGTTCGGGACGGGGCACCATAGTCTCATCAGGGTCAGATTCTGGCTCAGTACACTGCGAGGGCAATGTAGTGATCTGAGTCAATGGAACAGCATAATAATCTAGCTGTGGCTGTGCATCAGTGCACTCCATGTCCAATTCATCTTGTAATGGGGAGTTAACAATTTCCCTTTCTAACCTAGGCATGGTATGAGTAAAGAGCTCCATGGAGTAACCTGTAGTGTCGCCTGACGCATCCTTGACTTTTGGTTTGGGTGAAGGACACAAGGAAACGTCTTGTTCCTGACCGGGAGCATCCACTGACGACTCGCTGCTTTTATATTTGAAACGTTCTGAAGAGGAGGCGAAAGAGCTAGAGGCTGAGTCAGCAAGGAAAGCCAAAACTTTTTCCTGCTGCTCCAGCTTTAAAAGCTGTTTTCCTACTCCCAGATAAGAGAGCCTTCGAGGCCTTGTGTAGCCAGACGATGACGCTGGCTCAACACGTCCAGCCTTTGGTGCTATTGTGCTTTTGGCACTACCACCAGATGCACCACCAACACCACCACCATCAGTACCAGCTGGCAACCTCCGCCCACGGCCTCTTCCACCTGACTTCCTCATTTTTTTGAAAATCTAACCAAAATAACAACCCTTATATGGTACTGTAAAACAAGGTAGAAGGTGTATATAAACTTGTTGAGAATTTAAATCTCCCTTTTTTTTGGGAGACTGAACCAAAACTCAAGCCCTGTGTATAAAACAACACTATGTAAGTGGCAGAAAGTGGCTGGCTGATATACCACAAACTAACACTACTGAGGTATATCCACTTTGTGAGAACTTAAATCTCCCTTTTTTTGGGAGTCCACTTTGTGAGAATTTAAATCTCCCTTTTTTTTTGGAGACTGAACCAAAACTCAGGCCCTGTGTATAAAACAACACTATGTAAGTGGCAGAAAGTGGCTGGCTGATATACCACAAACTAACAGGACTGAGGTATATCCACTTTGTGAGAATTTAAATCTAAACAGCAAGAGCACAAGAAGAGGATTCAAAGATCCTCCAAAAATTAGAAAAAAACAGCAAAACGAGGCAGACATGCTTACCTGCCTAGGCCTCTAAACAAATGCAGTGGACCCATGTGGTTAAGATGGAGACTACACAGGTGCAGCATAACCGATGAGGCAGCCACTCTCAACCTACCAAACTAATGGAGAGGGGTGGCTGCTTGGCACATTGCTGCACATAAAAGACTTTTTTTATATATTTTTTTTTTGTGCTTTTTGCACTTTTTTTCGGGGTGCAGTTGGGCCCATTTTTGTCTTGTAAACAGTGGTGTCTGTTCACATGGGGTGCATTTGGATAGCGCTGGGCAGGCCCGCCTAATCTAATAGAAGGGTGTCACTACTAGGCCTGCCTGGATGCTGTGCATCTCCATTGTGTGAACAGCGCCACATGCAAGTCTTTTATGTGCAGCAATGTGCCAAGCAGCCACCCCCTCCATTAGTTTGGTAGGTTGAGAGTGGCTGCCTCATCGGTTATGCTGCACCTGTGTAGTCTCCATCTTAACCACATGGGTCCACTGCATCCTGATAGTGCATTTGTTTAGAGGCCTAGGCAGGTAAGCATGTCTGCCTCGTTTTGCTGTTTTTTCTGAGAATTTAAATCTCCCTTTTTTGGGGGAGACTGAACCAAAACTCAGGCCCTGTGCATAAAACAACACTATGTAAGTGGAAGAAAGTGGCTGGAAGATATATGAAAAAATATAAGGACTGTAGTAAAATTTCAATCTCTCTACAATGATCTCAGGACAAGTATGGCAGCAATAAAAAGGACTGCTGCACACAAAAGTGTGGACAAATAAACAAGAAAACTGTGCAGAATGGAGCAACAGGATTTTTGCTTTTAAAAAAGCAGTTGGTTTGCACAGCAGCGTACAAACAGCAATGCAACTACAGTATCAGGGAGCCTTATAAGGCAGCCTAATAAGCTACAGAGCTGATGCACAAAAATATAGCCTCCACTGTCCCTGCAAAACAATGGTGGTGTTGGACAGTGGAAATCGCTACAGCACAAGCAGTTTAGGGGTTAATCTTTCCTCCCTTCTTCTGATGAAGCTGCAGCAACCTCTCCCTATGCTAACATCGGCAGAAGTAAGATGGCGGTCAGTGTGCACGCCCCTTTATAGCCCCTGTGACGCTGCAGAAAGCTAGCCAATCACTGTCATGCCCTTCTCTAAGATGGTGGGGACCGAGACCTATGTCATCACGCTGCCCACACTCTGCGTCCTCCTTCATTGGCTGAAAAATGGCGCTGAACGCGTCATACGAAATGCGACTTTGGCGCGAAGATCGACGACCTCATGGCCGTTCCCACACAAGGATCAGGTCGGGTTTCATGAAACCCGACTTTGCCGAAAGTCGGCGATTTTTGAATTTGTCCGATCCGTTTCGCCCAACCCTAGTGTAGAGTGTACATTAATGTGGAAAAAAATGAACTTTTTTAAATTTAACAAATGAAACAAAGAGTGAAAAATGTAAAGTGGTCTGCATACTTTCTGTACCCACTGTAGCTTGCTATACAGTTCAATCACCAATGAAAATTATTCAACAGAGACCTATGTATTATACTGTATGACAAAACGTTCATATACAAGCAAAAATACTAAAGTGTAAACATTTCCACTGGCAAGTGTATTGTAGCATAACAGTAGTACCACATTACAGTGATGCTTAGGGCAGTGAATTATACATGCATAAGTAGATTGCAGTTGCCATTGTAAACACTTCCACTGGCAAAGTATTGCAGCATATAAATTAGTACCACATTAAAGTAATGCTAAGAGCAATGGACTGTACATAGGCTGTGAGTCTGAGGGTGCGCGTTTCCGGGGGCATTGACTACAATATGCTTGCCAGTGAAAATGTTTACAGCAGTATTTGCGATTTACACATGCACTTAGATGCAGGAGGCATCTTTTTTACTATTTGTCTTTTAATTGATGTTTAATAATAAAAATCTTGTTATTGTTATATACACTCCATGTTCCTTGTTTCCTCAGGTTCTGGTTCATACATTTTTATTTTTTCTATAATATAAAAATATTTGTATAAAAAAATAATTAAAGGGCATTGGTCAGTAGGATCAACCCTCCTAGGCCGTCTAGTCTAGACAGGCATGTAGGTCACAGGAAGCTGAATAAAATGATACTAAATAGCAAAGCCACTAAAGACTCAAGGTCTCCAAAAATGTAATTTACAAAAGCAAAAAAAAGGCAGCAACACTTACCTGCCCAGATCTTGGAACAAATGCACTCCAGGGTGCAGCCAGCCCATGAAGCAAGATGTTAGCAACACTGGTGCAAAATACCAGATCAACAGCCATTCTCCACCTACCCACTCCTGGAGGGGGTGACTGCCCAGTATACAATTGCACAATGAAGGCCCACATAGGGCGTTGTTCACACAATGGTACTGCATAGTGTCTGGTTCACAGCCTATTAGTCACGCCCCTACTTTTCGATTAGGCGGGCTGGCCAGCACACTCACAATGCATCCCAGTGCGATCACCCCTCATGCGAGACCAGACGTGTTTGGGCATAGTGTACGACTCGTAAGTGTGGGGACCCTTGGCATGGGTTACAAGCATTTTTACGTATTTTGGCCAAAATATCAACCAATACCTCACTATTTTTGTATACATTTTTGCACTATATTTTTCGGGGTGCAGCCAAGCCCAAACACGTCTGGTCTTCTGGTCAGAGTCTTCTTGGTAATGATGCAACACATTTTTCACACCTGGATTTGGGGATCCTCTGCCATTCTTCCTTGCAGCTCCTCTCCAGTTCCATCAGGTTGGATGGTGAATGTTGGTGGACAGCCATTTTCAAGTCTCTCCAGAGATGCTCAATTGGGTTTAGGTCAGGGCTCTGGCTGGACCTAAATTAATGTACATTCTGCACCCCATCTTGACTATAAAAACCCTCAGAAATGTAGAAATTTTTGCAAATTTATTAAAAAAAGAAAAACTGAAACATCACATGGTCATTGTTAGGGGTTGAGTTCCCACCTCTGCACAGGGGGAATCTCAAACCATTTCCGCTGCGGTCTCCCATTCTTCTCCAGCCGCAGTGGAGCCTGCTCAGTGGAGACGTCAGTCCAAGTGTCTGGCTCAGCCTGATACGGTGCGGATGGTTACTGCTGCCTTTCCAGGCTCAGTCATTGTTGCCAGTACTGGTCAGCGGCGAGCAGACGTCTCTGGGACTAAGTCCTGCTTTTCCCCTTCTGAGTATGCCCGGGGTAAGACCTCTCATTGGAGGTCGGGGTCACATGCTCAGTTACTGTGGCAGCTCCCATTGGTCCTCTAGGAAGGTCCTGAAGTTGCTCAGTTCGCTTCTACCTCCATATTGTGCCACCATTTGCTAGCAGCAGGTTGGTCTCCTGCACGGTGGACCCCGGGCTGCGAACGCACCAATAATGCTGTCCAGGCTGCTAGCATGGCTGCAGCAACCTTGTCCACTGCCACCCATGTTCCGAATCTATCTCGCGTCCCGCTGCCAGAAAATTTTTCTGGTGATAGTAAATCTTGTAGGGGTTTTGTGAGCCAGTGCTCTATACATCTCGAGCTTCTGGCCGCATGTTTCCCCACAGAGCGGGCTAAGGTGGGATATATTGTGTCTCTCCTGTCAGACAGGGCGTTGGAGTGGGCTTCGCCGCTGTGGGAGCATGGCAATCATATGGTACAGAGTGCTCCATTGTTCCTGAGCACTCTGAAAAGGTCTTTTTAGGACCTCGTGTCACCCATGATATGGCGCTCCAACTGTTGGCATTGACTCAGGGCTCGTCCTTAGTCAGCCATTTTGCCGTCCACTTTCGCACCCTAGCATCTGAGCTGGAGTGGCTGGATAAAGCCCTTATTCCGATATTTTGGAGGGGGCTGGCTGACCACGTGAAGGACGCTCTGGCCACTAGGGAGATTCCCGCCACACTGGAAGAGTTAATAGCTGTGTCCACTCGTATTGACCTCCATTTTCACGAGCTGAGGTTAGTGCGAGCCCAGTGTAGGCAGAGGTTTCGGCTGGCTCCCACCTTCACCAAACCTTTGGAATCTCCAGTCCAGGCCCCTGAGTCACATGAGGCCATGGTAGTGTCACGAGCGGGATCTAAGTCCCGGACCGCTCGTGTACTCCAAGTTTGTCATGTTTGCCAGCAGTCAGGACATCTTGACACCAGATGTCCCCAGCGGTCGAGGAAACGTCAGCGTCTAGTGGTAGTAGGTGGAGGTACACTAGACACGGCGACGTTTGCCTCCAAATTGACCTTTAAGGGGACAGTTACTACAGGCTCATTTACCCACTTGGTAGAGCTCTGCATGGATTCTGGGGCGGAGGGCAATTTTATGTCTTCTGCCTTCGCCCAACCTCACGCAATTCCCCTAGTGATGTTAGCTCAACCAGTAACCGTACAAGTGGTAAATGCGTCGACACTGCCCTCACAGATAACACACCAGACCATCCTGTTTTTTCTGTCGATGTCGCCATCTCATCAGGAAATTATATTTCTGCTCGACAGTCCTGAGGGAATTGATGAGGTCCTGTTAGGGATACCTTGGCTACGGTACCACTCTCCTCATATTGAGTGGTCCACAGGCAGAATTTTGGGATGGAGTGAATCTTGTGGGGGTAGAAATCAGAGGGAATGTGTTCAGGTTGCTACTACTGAGGTACCCGCAGATCTATCCTCTCTCCCAAGCTATATTGGCCCTATGCGGACGTGTTCTCCAAAAGAGCTGCGGAGACCCTTCCGCCCCTATCCTATTGACCTCATGCTTGGTGCTGAGCCTTTCTGGGGTTGAGTCTATCCGTTATCTCTCCCAGAGATGGAGGCAATGTCACAGTACATCCAAGAAAATCTGGCAAGAGGATTCATTAGGAAGTCAGTGTTACCTGCAGGGGCTGGGTTCTTCTTCATGCAGAAGAACGGGGAACTACGTCCATACATAGATTACAGGGGTCTTAACGCCATCACCGTTAAGAATAAGTATTCTCTGCCCCTGATATCTGAGCTCTTTGATAGGCTTCGGGGAGCAAGGGTATTTACAAAATTAGATCTGCGGGGTGCTTACAACCTGATTCGCATCCGTGAGGGGACGAATGAAAGACGGCTTTTAACACCAGGGATGAGCACTATGAATATCTGGTGATGCCCTTCGAGGTATGTAATGCCCCAGCCGTTTTCCAAGACTTTGTGAATGACATCTTCCAGGATATGCTCTCCACATCGGTCTTAGTCTATCTGGATGATATTCTCATCTACTCTCCAGATATTGACTTCCACCAGAGAGATGTTTGCAGAGTCTTCGACCTCTTACAGGCAAATTCCTTCTACGCAAAGTTGGAGAAATGTGTGTTTGAGCATGAGTCCTTACCTTTCCTGGGCTATATCATCTCCGCCCAGGGATTGGCTATGGATCCTGCCAAACTACAGGCTGTGATGGCTGTGATTTACTGGGTCCAAAAGGACATCTGAGCTACTGGCAAGGACATACTGGTGGCCGCATATGGCTTGTGACATCGCAGACTATGTTCAGGCGTGTGTCTCTTGCGCCAAAAACAAGTCTCCTTGGCAACGGCCAGCTGGGCTGCTTTACCCCCTGCCAGTGACGGACAGGCCTTGGGAGATGGTTGGGATGGATTTTGTGGTGGGCTTACCCAAGTCTCGTAGCTGCACCATTATCTGGGTGATTACCGACCATTTTTCCAAAATGGTGCACTTGATGCCTCTTCCATGGCTACCTTCTGCATGGGCTCTGGCAGAGTTGTTCATCAAGCATATCTTTTGCCTACACGGTATGCCAGACAACATTGTCAGTGACCGGGGTCCCCAGTTTGAGTCTGGATTCTGGAGAGAGCTTTGTCGTCTACTCAGTATTGAGTTGAATCTCTCCTCGGCATATCATCCCGAGACGAATGGGTTGGTTGAGAGGGCCAACCAGACCCTGGTCACATATTTATGACATTTTGTTTCTGCCAGGCAGGATGACTGAGCATCCTTGCTACCGTGGGCGGAGTTTGCACTTAACAACGCCGTAGCCTACTCCACCGGTCAGACTCCATTCCTTTTAAATTACAGCCAGCATCCGCGCCTCTGCGCCCATGCCCGTGTCTTCTGCCGACTCCAGGGTGGCAGACTGGGCTGTGGAGGCACGGAATATTTGGGACCGCACTCAGGATGCCATTCGGGCCTCCAAGGAGAGCCTGCTGAGCACATTCGAGCTCTGCAGCTCATTGCTGCTTTCCAGCGTAGCGAGGCCAAAGGAGGGGGGCCCTAGGAGGGGGGTAATGTTAGGGGTAGAGTTCCCGCATCTGCACAGTGGGAATCTCGAACTCTCTCTGCTGAGGTCTCCCATTCTTCACCAGCTGCAGTGGAGCCAGCTCAGTGGAGATGTTAGTCCCAGCGTCTGACTCAGCCTGATATGGTGCAGATGTTTACTGCTGCCTTTCCAGGCTCAGCCATTGTAGCCAGTACTGGTCAGCGGCAAGCAGATGTCTCTGGGACTAAGTCCTGCTTTTCCCCTTCTGAGCATAATCGGGGTAAGACCTCTCATTGAAGGTCGGGGGTCACATGCTCAGGTACTGTGGCAGCTCCCATTGGTCCTCTAGGAAGGTCCTGAAGTTGCTCAGGTACTGTAGCAGCTCCCATTGGTCCTCTAGGAAAGTCTTGAAGTTCCTGCAGCTATAAAAGGATCGCATGGCCACATGGCCATGCGCTAGTATCAGCTTATGCTATGAGCTTTAGCTACTCAGTGGTCTTGTCTGCTTGTGGTCAGGGTCCAGCTGAAATAAGTCACTAGAATACCGGCACCTCCGGTGAGGAGTTTGTATGGTGAAATCAGGGCTGGCTTAAAGCCATTAGAATTCTGGCTCCATCGGAGAGGAGGCATTTGTGTGCTTGCTACTCCTGACCACTGATTGCTTTTGCTCTGTTAGGCAGCTGTGTTCCCCTGTGACGCCAACAGGGCACAGCGTTTTCCCTTCTGTTCGACTCTGTGAAGTAACAGAGTTCGCTTCTACCGCCATATTGTGCCACCATTTGCTAGCAGCAGGTTGGTCTCCTGCACGGTGGACCCCGGGCTGCGAACGCACCAATAATAATATCTAAATATACTCGGTGCGTTCTGCCAGCCCTAACTGTCATAAGTATTCAGACCCTTTGCTCAGACACTCATATTTTAGTCACATGCTGTCCATTTCCTTGTAATCCTTGAGATGGTTCTACTCCTTCATTGGAGTCCAGCTGTGTTTAATTAAAGGGAACCTGTCACCTGATTTTGGCGGGACAGGTTTGCGGTCATATATGGGTGGGGATTTGGTGTTTGATTCACCCTTTCCTTACCCGCTCGCTGCATGCTGGCCGCAATATTGGGTTGAAGTTCATGCTGTGTCCTCCGAAGTACACGCCTGCGCAAGGCAATCTTGCCTTGCGCACGCGCAGTATGCTTTGCCCAACTGTGGGCAAAGCCGAAAAGCCTTAGTGCGCATGCACCGGCGCACTATGTCCCGGAAATATTTAGCTGTGTTCCGGGACATAGTGCGCCGGCGCATGCGCACTAATGCTTTTCGGCTTTGCCCACAGTTGGGCAAAGCATACTGTGCATGCGCAAGGCAAGATTGCCTTGCACAGGTGTGTACTTCGGAGGACACAGCATGAACTTCAACCCAATATTGCAGCGAGCATGCAGCCAGCGGGTAAGAAAAGGGTGAATCAAACACCCCAAAACCCCGCCCATATGACCGCAAACCTGTCCTGCCAAATTCAGGTGACAGGTTCCCTTTAAACTGATAGGACTTGATTTGGAAAGGCACACCTGTCTATATAAGAGCTCACAGTGCATGTCAGACCAAATGAGATCATGAGGTCAAAAGAACTGGCCAAGGAGCTCAGAGACAGAATTGTGGTAAGGAACAGATCTGGCCAAGGTTACAAAAGAATTTCTGCAGTACTTCCTAAGAGCACAGTGGCCTCCATAATCCTTAAATGGAAGAAGTTTGGGACCACCAGAAGTCTTCTTTGACCTGGCCATCCAGCCAAACTGAGCAATTGTGGGAGAAGAGCCTTGGTGAGACAGGTAAAGAAGAACCCCAAGAACACTGTGGCTGAACTCTAGAGATGCAGTGGGGAGATGGGAGAAAGTTCCACAAAGTCAACTATCACTGCAGCCTTCCACCAGTCGGGCCTTTATGGCAGAGTGGCACGACGGAAGCCACTCCTCAGTGCAAGACATATGAAAGTATGCATAGAGTTTGCTAAAAAACACATGGAGGACTCCCAGACTATGAGAAATAAGATTCTCTGGTCTGATGAGACGAAGACAGACCTTTTTGGTGATAATTCTAAGCGGTATGTGTGGAGAAAATCAGACACTGCTCATCACCTGCCCAATACAATCCCAACAGTGAAACATGGTGGTGGCAGCATCATGCTATGGGGGGTGTTTTTCAGCTGCAGGAAAAGGATGAATGCGGCCAAGTACAGAGATATTCTGGATGAAGGTTCACCTTCCAACAAGACAATGACCCTAAACACACAGCTAAAATAACAAAGGAGGGGCTTCAGAACAACTCTGTGACCATTCTTGACAGACCCAGCCAGAGCCTTGACCTAAACCCAATTGAGCATCTCTGGAGAGACCTGAAAATGGCCGTCCACCAACGTTCACCATCCAACCTGACGAAACTGGAGAGGATCTGCAAGAAAGAATGGCAGTAGATCCCCAAATCCAGGTGTGAAAAACTTGTTGCATCATTCCCAAGAAGACTCATGGCTGTACTAGCTCAAAAGGGGGCTTCTACTCAATCCTCAGCAAAGGGTCTGAATATTTATGTCCATGTGATATTTCAGGTTTTATTTTTTAATAAATTTGCAAAAAAATCTACATTTGTTTTTTTCAGTCAAGATGGGGTGCAGAGTGTACATTAATGAGAAAAAATGAACTTTTTTTTTAATTTACCAAATGGCTGCAATGAAACAAAGAGTGAAAAAATTTAAAGGGTCTGAATATTTTCCGTACCCACTGTATGTCCCAATATGTCATTATTTTTATCGGCACGGCATAAAGTTTTCATGTTTTGCGCTCTACTTCTCTAGTGTTGTCTTTAATTCCTAATAAACTCTGAGCTGTAGATTGAGCTTACAATTAACATAAAACAGCTTTATTACAGGAATTTATGAATTACTGCGGTAAACAGATGTGAATATCCCTAAAGGATTAGACTGATTACGAAAGTTTGAAACAAGCAAATATGCTTGACAAAGTATGATAAATAACTTCAGTCTGGAGTAAATAATCTTGAAGAACACTTAGCGCACTGCGCTATTACATCAATTACTGGCTTATCCCATTAAACAACTGTAAACTGTACATGGCTTATTTCACTGCTTCACAAATGTTAACAAGCCAAAGTTGAGTGTCCCCAAATTTTGAGTTGTGTTTATGCGGCTGCTGAAGATTAATCGCCATTTCCTGTACACAACAAAACATAGGGAAGAGCTGTTTATGCTGCACAATCAATGTACTATGTATTTCCATATGTTATTTAAATAAAATAACTGATAGGGGTTGCCCCATGAAAAAAAAATACATTTTAATTAATAGATATGGCAAACATGACAATCGGGCAATTATATCAGAATTTCAATTTGAAAGTATATAAAAGAATGAAAAATGTAGTGAAGAGCATTATAGATACCATTTATAATATTTTGCAGTTGGCTTATTTATTGGTGCAAAAAGAAAAAGTTGAGACCGGTCAGGATCCAGAGACGCTGAGAAAGCGTATTCCTTGACATAGAAAAAGTGGCGACATGGAAGAAGAGGATTATATGGTAATATTTGTCATAATGTAGTATGGTACATGATTATAGACGACTAATCTGAGGATATCGAGGGTTGCCCTCTGATGCTATCCATATATTGGGTCAGCTGACAGATTTTTCATTTGTAAGGCCAGGGTCACATCAGCGCATCACATCCAGTGCGAGAGCATCGGATACTATATACTAATGACCCTCAGCTCCTGCTCTGCTGCGAGCGTGATCCGAGTGTCAGTGCTCTGTGCACGGCTGCGGAGGAGACGGAGAAAGTAATTTCTCCATCTCCTCTGCCGCCGCCGTCGGAGTGAATCGCACTGCACTCTGGTGATATCTGAGTGCAGTGCGATGATTCACATGCACCCACAGATTTATATGGGTGCGTGAGATCCGAATTTTGCATGCAATTGCATGCATCGCGATCCGATCGGAGCAGGATAAAAAATTGCCATTGAGAACAGAAGCATAGGATTAAATTGGTACAAATGCAATCTGATTTTTACGTTCGTCTGATTTAATCACAAGTAGGAGCGAGCCCTAACACTGAATTATGCTCTGAGGTTCCTTTTTTCTGAGATTTTCAGTATATTTTCATTCTCACACCTTCATAGCTACCGTAAGTCTCCTATTTCTGGGCGTTTATGAAATTGCGAATTTACCTCTTAACTAATGGTCATTAGCAAATACGTCAAAGGGGCTGTTCTAGTTTCCTCAGACTCAACACTGCATAATAGTAGGTTGAACTAGATGGATTGATATCCTTTTTTTAACCTTACTACATTGTTTGGAAGAAAATATATATAAATACAGAGAGTTAACAAGGAAAACCATTATCCTACTTCCCAGTGGGGTTAATTCAGGTTTTTGGCTAGAAGTATGTGGACAAAGCTGTAGCTGAATGAAGAAGCCCTTAGGCCAAGTTTACACAGTGATGTTGAGTGTGGTTGGGAAAATCACATAAAAATGTAGTAAAACAGTATATTTCACTTTGTTCCAATCATTTTTTTCCCATCTAAAATAAAAGGCAACTTCTTATTTTCATACATATAACTTCTAACTAATGTGCTGTTTAACCCATTAAAAACCAATACAATTTTAGCCTTAAAGGGAACCTGTCAGGAAAAGAAGCAGTATTTACCAGCAACTATAGTGCATGTCTTTTTAAAGTGGACCTGTCACTTGTTAAAAAATGAGGTAAAAACCATAAAAATCCCTGAGCTTCTCTGGTTCTGCCTCTCTTTTCCTTTTTTTGTGCCGCTTCACTTCAGATATTCACTTTTGTTGTTTTTGAAGCATATGAAATGTTTCCCTGCAGACTCACTAAGCATTTCTCCAGAGCCTCCCTTCTAGGATACTGCCATCCTCTGAGACTGCTAGATCAGCTGCTGACCTGTGATTGGCAGTGCCAGATTTCACTTATTAAGCTCCAAGAGCAAAGAGTTTCACTATCTGTGCAATGGAATGGCACAGCGCAAAATGGAAAAGAGCGGCATAAATTGGTGAGCTCATAGATTTTTAGAAGGTATTTAGCTATTTTTTTTTGGGGGGGGGGTAACAAATGACAGGTCCTTTTTAACAATGTGCAGATGTCAAATTGGAAGCACATCTGCAGGGAGAAAATACAATTATGTTCTCCCTGCAGCTGCTGTCTTCCAGTCATTGGGGCGGCACTGAGGTCTGTGAACAGTCAGCCCTTAGCACACAGTAAGCACACAGTTATCCTTCTTGACTGACATCCTGTGAAACATGTTTGCAGACCAGTCTTTTGCAGGAGTGAGCCTCATCTTCCCATTATTCTACACCAGCCAGGCAGCTAATTTTCCTCACTGCAAACCCTACCAGCATTCAACTTCTATTTTCTGTCTGAAAACCCACCCCAAAAAAATGGAATGGCACTCCTGTTGGTATAAGTGCATTGTGTAGGTGCTCGTTCACACTGTGGCCCTTAACAGACAAAACCTATAATAAAAACCATGAGCAAATACCCTGCAGTAAACAAAAAAAATTGTGGCAAAATCCAGCAAAAAAGGGATTGAGATGCCGAAAAATGATTTACCATATTTTTGAGAAATGCTGAAGGCAGACCTTCATCGTTATCCCTTGATTTGAAAATCAAATTTTCATTTGTAGGACTCAATAACTACAGCTAAAAATGCAATTACTCGAGATAAAATTATCGCATGTGCTAAATTGTATCAATAAAAATGGCAGCTTACCGCACAAAAAATTAAGCCCCCACAGAGCTCCATCAATGGAAAAATAAAAACATTACATGTCTCAGAAAACAGCAACACCATTTTTCATTTTACAAGTTTCTGACTGTTTTATATCACTAAAATAAAATAAAACCTATACAGGTTTGTTATCACAGTTTTCCTTTTTTTAATACTTTGTATATTAAAATTCATGGTGTCAATCAAAACTGCAATTCATACCACAAAAATTAAGCTCTTGTTCGATGGAAATTTGAATAAGTTATGACTCTTGGAAGAAAGGGAGTAAAAATTGAAAGCGCACAAATGAAAATTGGCTACAGTGAGAGGGATCAGTCTATAACCTATGTTTACCACTCAGCTACGTGAACACTGACAATTATAATGTGAGTCATCATGAAACACTTCAGAATCGACAAGACGATCCTGGAAATGTGCAAATATCGCACCTTCCACCGTCAAAATCTGCTGGCGACTAGTGATGAGCGAATAGCATTGTTGCTCGGGTCTCCCCGAGCACGCTCGGGTGGTCTCCAAGTATTTGTTAGTGCTCGGAGATTTAGTTTTTGTCGACACGCAGATGCATGATTTACAGCTGCTAGAGAGGCTGAATACATGTGGGGGTTCCCTAACAAACAGGCATTCCTCACATGTATTCAGCCTGTCTAGCAGCTGTAAATCATGCAGCTGCGTGCACAAAAACTAAACCTCCGAGCGCTAACAAATACTCGGAGATCACCCGAGCGTGCTCTGGATAACCCGAGCAATGAGTATACTCGCTCATCACTACTAACGACACATCCTGCAGAGAACATATTAATTCAAAGGAAATAAATCATGAAGATGACACACGCACACAATTTAGGAATTTATTGAGCATGTTTCATAAAGAAGAGGTAAATGTTATTAAGAGTTCGATTGTCCCTTTCACTGAGCTGAAATTCAGCACTTAGAAGTAGTTTACGACCCGTCTGATTGACTGGATATTCGCACTCTGGGCCTGCCATTCATTGAATGTGCGGAAGTCTCCTCTCTCCACAATGTACATACGTCCACGATAGTTGGGTTCTTCATAGAGTACCCAGCTAAAATATACATATAAAAAAATACATATTAACTTGCACTAATTAAATTTGCTCATGCAGAAACTTATGGTACCGTAGTTTGTATATCTGAAAAAGTTTGTCCACTTAATTCAGTTTAGCTTACCCTCCTGTAATGTTGATCCCCAGGTAGGCAAAAAAAAAAAACCATGGGGCAAAAGCCAATAAATTCCCTTCCTGACATTAAATATGGCTGTCAGAATAAATCTGTAGATCAATAGCCAATCTAGTAATTTAGTAACCAGATTTTGTAATAACATTGCCCTCAAGAATGGCATCCAATAATTCTATAGCAAATGCAAGCATGGCAGTCACAGGGAGTCACGGACACATAAACCATAGGACCCCAAAGCAAAATTTAAAGGTGTTGTCCACTGAAATAAGGTATATGCTATTAACAGGTAGATTATAGCTTGCTGCTGGTTGGGCATCCTATGGTTGGGACCCGCACAGATCAAAATTTTTATCCCCATTACGAAATGATGAGTCAGGTCAGACACCCGACCGAGGCTCCATTCATTCTCTATGGGGCTGCCGAGAGGAAGTCGAGTGCAGCACTTGGCAGCACCAATTGAATGTAGAATGGAGCTTACACTTCATTCTAATGGGGATAAAGGTCACCTGTTCTGCCGATTGGTATGGGCAGCAGTGGTCGGACCCCATTGATTAACAAGTTATCACAAAGACATTTTCTAATTTCTAACTTGACATATATGGGGTCTTTTGACTCTTTACTAAAGGCCAAAGGCATATTTCTTCACTTCGTGGGACTCCATGAAAAAAAAATAAATTCAGGACAAAACCTGCTGTATCCATGCATGCACAGGGGTAGACATATTACACTGATGAACAATTTGAAAAAAATGTTCTGTTGAGTTAGGTTTTTGAGCTGATTTATACTAAAATTGGCATGCTGATTCCAAAAATGTAGTCAGTTTTTTTCTAGCACGTCAAGTTTTTCCTCCACAACTTACCTGCCAGAGAAGCACAATTGCACTGATATCTGTAATAAGACTTGTTATCTGATTACAATTCAACTCATATAGAGCTACGTGGCAACTTGTAAGAGTAGTCTCAACTGAGACAGTGTGGTGAGAGGTGTGTGCAGCTCCCAATACGTCATAATTATCAATATCTTTACACAAAAAATGTATCATAGTAGGAATAAATAGGATTTGTGACAGCTTTTCTCTTTACATTGGGCGCTTAGTTGTAATTTATATATCTTTTATGATTTTTTTCTTTGTTAGTTTTCAAAGCTTGTAACTTTCCATCTCAGTGTTTTATTTACATATGTACATATTTCCTTTGTTTCAGATCATGTCTGCTCCTTCTTCCTCTCGTCGTAAATGCCTATTTGTACTATTTAAAAAAAACAACACTTTTTAGGTACAGTAGTTTACATATTTTTGAGAAGACAAAAATCCTATAGTTCAAAAACTTGATGTGATAGAGAAAAACTGAGATCATTTCTGGATTCAGCATCCAAAAATTAGTTAAGAATAGTTGTCTGACCTAACTCCTAAAAAATTGTGTTCCCCAGTGATTGGTGCAACTTGTGCATTGTGTATTTTACACTCCATAATAAGCACATAGTTGAAGCACAACTGTGCTCTCTGCATCATTTATGTTTCTTCCATTCTAGGAGGACTCTGATGTCTACATTACGCTCCTCTTAATGTGATACTCACGCTCCATCTCCATAGACCTTAATGGCATTTACACAGTTCTTGTTCCATCCCCGTCCTTGGAGGAAAGGACAATCCTCACAGAACTCCATGCATTGACCAGTGAAGTTACCTCCCTCAAACAGCTCCAGTCTGTAATGTTCTCCATGCTACAAAATACAGAGAAAAGTCTGAAGGAGCAAATACAGCAGAGCTTTTATCCAACGCAGCAGAACCTTCTTTGTTATATAGTTTTAAAATATAATGTTTCTGGTGAGCTATTTCATGGCTTCATGACCTCATCTAAGAAAAACACGTGTAACCGTACAGTGTGGTATAGACGTGACGTATCTTTCATAACTAATATTGAACATTACATCAGTAGATGGAAGGTTATCTGAAGACCCTCTCAAAATTGTCAAGTTAGTAGCCATCAATTATTATGATTTTCAAATAAACTAAACTAACTGGATGAGTTGCAGCTATCATCATCCACATTTATCCGCCATAGATAAATGTCATTAATATTGGTCACTGTGAGTAACACAATACAAGTGTCGGACTAGGATCTGTTACCACATTTGTCGGCGGCTCAATCGTAGATCCAATCACTTTTAGTGGATGGGATAACAGTATTCTACTATGTTTTTCCAGTAAAATGTTGACCGCCATGATGGAAATTCAGTGGATCACATGATATCTTAATGATATTCTGTCTGGCACTTCTACAGGCCCACATGTGATGGATTCATCCATTGCATGATATCCATTCTTCTGTCCCTACGATAAAACACGAAAATGTAATTCCTAATGCAGATGTGCACATACCCTTACATCTGGGTTACCAACCGTCCAGAAATTCCAGGACAGCTCATAAAATAGGGCACATTAAGGTATCCGTGATTTTTTTTAAGCTGAAGGAATATATACAGCTTATTTTGACCATTATTATAATCTCAGAGTTCATAGTGAATGCAGCTGATGTCTACTTATCAGAATTGTGGACATGTACCTCCGATAATCATAATGATTCATTGTCATTTTCCAATGTGTCTGTAAAGTCTTACGCCTTATTGAGACATACTACATATGGGTATGGAAAAGGGATTCCTTCACTCGGGATGTATGACTTAGAGCAGAAACCTTCCAAGTAAGAGCAGTCCCCACTCGGATGGACAGGGAACACTCACTACATGGCAGCCATTCACTTGTATGGTGAAAATCTAGGATTTCCATTGCTGAACCCACAGTGATCAGTTGAACACTGGGGAGGTTTTTTTATGACTAATCCCCTTTATAACTTCTCTATATGAACTACTTATCTGATGAATATGACTTGGACTATGGACAGTAAATAGTAAAAATAAGGTAACAAACCATTCTGACGGGTCTGCTGGATCCCATGTGATCATTATGCCCATTCCAGCGATGGAAGTCTGGATATTCTCCTCGTTCCAGAATATACTGCTGTCCTTTAAAGTCAGGATGGTCATAACAGATCCAGGCTCCACTTTCTACGCGGATGGAATTGACACGATTCATGAATCCCCTGTCTTGAAAGTTATCGCAGTCTCCAAAGACCTCCAGTTTCCTTCCCGTGAAACATTTTCCCTCATAGAAAATGATCTAACACAAAAAGAGAGGAAATCTCCTTACATATACGGCCAAGTATAAAATAGGTGGCACTGACTCCTCGTCTCGTGGAAATGTAATATATGCGATTGGTATATAAAACGAATCTGTGAACAAAGAAGATTTGTTTTGTAGGAAATGACTTGCAGATGCTTCTGTCAAATAAAAATGTTTAATGTCTCTGAAGGATTTACCAAAGAAATGACCCAAACCTAAATATGTATCAACGTATATACTCAGATCTTAAAAAATGATAATGCATTACTAATATCTACCTCCATCATTGCGCATGAGCTCATGTTGGGAAGCTCCCCAAGACATTAGGAGGAGTATTTCAACATTTCAATAGACTTAATGTCTTAGAAAATGGTCATTATTAGTCATATAGTCATTTGTGTTGATATATATTTCATAATAGCCCCTGGGACAACATCATCAAAGCATAAAAAACAATTCCAGTTACAACTCATATTACCAATGGTAAAATAAACCTTAAATCAAGGATAAAGACATCTATTCCGAGAAATGTTTGCTGAGTAATGCATGTTGTATGAATGACCAAAGGAAGTAGACGAAGAGAAGCAAGAGCTAGTGACTTAGGAACTTCCCACATCATAGTATGGATCTCAGTGGTTGATGTTTTCTCGATTAGTATTTTTATATTGTAAAGCATATACAATATACCTTATTTTGTGGATTGTAAGATGCACCACAAATTTTGAGGAGAAAAATAGGAAAAAAACTTTTTATTAATAAAATTGTGTTGCTTCTTATAATCCATGAGTCCTATTGCTTACCGGGGGTGGTGGCTGCGGTGAAGCGGAGTCCCAGGTTGGATGCTGGAGGAGGCAAGAGTGGAGCGTTGCTGCAGGCTGGGATGAGGGGGTGTTTGGATGTGCGCCGCTGCCGATGTTCGGTGGTGAGGGGGTCTGCTGACATTTTGTGAAAGAATAGATCCCCGGCACTTACATGGTTTACTATGTGGTGTACTCTGGAAAAATGGCTGCCAGGGGGCAGCGCATGCGCAGATGGAGAACTCTGCACCAAGATCTCGGGAGATGAGATCTCAGCCTATTTTTGAGGGGGCAACACTATCATTTTTTAGTTTATATTTTACTCACGACAGCATGGAATTTGTATGTTCTCTATGATCCTGAAAGTCTCTTTCTCTTACCTCTCGCAGTGCAAACATACTGATATTAATACTTAGAAGTGTATCCGGGCATGCACGCTGGTTGCAGGCACACGGCTATCTTCCTACAAGTGTCAATCAATGTTCTCACATGTCATACATCAATAAAACAAATATTTCCTGTAAAGTATATATATATACACATACCTAGATGTATCTGAGTGTACAGATCTAGGGATGTTTACAATGTTATAGGCTTTCATTGACTTTCCTCTCCCACAGCCTAGGATACCCAAAAAGTTTCATTAGACCATACGAAAGGACCAATATTATTCAAGACCTTTGATAGTTGGGGGCCCTTTTGGAGCATTTGCATTGGAGCTAATGAGACTTTCTCGATGATCCTGAAAGTTTCTTATTATTCTTACATCTCACGGCGCCAGCATACTGACATTAATACTTAGAAGTATATGCAAGCATACATGCTGGCTGCAGGCAGAATCCTATCTTTCATTGTTTGCAATGTGATAGGCTCTCATTGACTTTCCTCTCCAATATCGTTTATGGTAGTGATACATAAAAAATGATGAGCATGAAACTGACTGTATTTACCGTATATAGTATATATAGTTATAGTATTTATAATATACATCCATACAATTATTATTTTCTTTTTTATATATAGCTATAGTATTCTGTACATATAATCATTATATATATATATATATATATATATATATATATATATATATATATATATATATATAGTCTGTATTGAAGTAGCTTTTCTAAAAAAAAAAAAAAGGATGATACAACATGCCATTTACACAGATATATATTCCTCCCTGTAAAGCATAGTAAGTGATATGGCAAGCAACAATTGTCTAATTGTAAAATTTGCATCTTGGTTTTATTCCACCAAATGTTACATTTTACCGCTTTATCAACCTAACCATAAACTACTGGCTAAGTAATAGTAGTAGTAGGACTTATTAGTAAAGTCTGCCTGATAGCAGTTATGTCAATGTGTTTGTATATGTTTGTATATGTGTGTATATGTGTGTGTACGTGTGCCTGTACTTATATACTCATTATTTGTATATGTGTGTATATGTGTGTGTACATGTGCCTGTACTTATATGCTCATTATTTGTATATGTGTGTATATGTGTGTGTACGTGTGCCTGTACTTATATACTCATTATTTGTATATGTGTGTATATGTGTGTGTACATGTGCCTGTACTTATATGCTCATTATTTGTATATGTGTGTATATGTGTGTGTACGTGTGCCTGTACTTATATACTCATTATTTGTATATGTGTGTATATGTGTGTGTACATGTGCCTGTACTTATATGCTCATTATTTGTATATGTGTGTATATGTGTGTGTACGTGTGCCTGTACTTATATACTCATTATTTGTATATGTGTGTATATGTGTGTGTACGTGTGCCTGTACTTATATACTCATTATTTGTATATGTGTGTATATGTGTGTGTACGTGTGCCTGTACTTATATACTCATTATTTGTATATGTGTGTATATGTGTGTGTACGTGTGCCTGTACTTATATACTCATTATTTGTATATGTGTGTATATGTGTGTGTACATGTGCCTGTACTTATATACTTGTTGTGTGTATATATGTGGGTACGTGTGCCTGTACTTATATACTCGTTGTTTGTATATGTGTGTATATGTGTGTGTGTACGTGTGCTTGTACTTATATACTTGTTGTGTGTATATATGTGGGTACGTGTGCCTGTACTTATATACCCGTGTATAGCAGAACTTAAACCGTTTACTTACTTTTCCAGAATACTGAGACATCTTTCCACTGGACAGTGTCCAAACGAACACAGGAGCCAACAAATGTGACAGGCAGAAAAATTGGACACTCCAATATATATGACAGTTCAGACAGAGGCTGAGATCGCGAGCCCCATAGAACAATACAGCAACTATAGAAGGTTTAACATTTTTGCTTGGTAGACACAATCCCCTCTATCTAACACTGCTGATCCCAGACTTTCAACATATTGTAGACATGCAGACAAAAGATTTGCTCTGCAGGAATTTGGCTGATGAGAATGGCTGTTTCACTGCACCTTTTATGTATAGAGCATAAAGCATGTAGTGAAGAACTGCTCAGTGTGTAACACGGGAGCTTTAGAGAAGTTTATCATATGCTGCGAATAACTTATAGAAATACACATGAACTTACTAAAAAATCCTGGGAATGAGGCACAGAAACAGGAATCCAAGTTCATGACCTGCTGCCAGTGCAACATTTATTGTGCACATTACTATAAAGCCAATTGTAAGAAAAATATTATGGGGAAAAAAGCATAAAAATAGAAATTTTAATGTTGCAGTGTCAACTTTATCAATTCTGTGCTTCATTTTTGATAAGATGTAAAATGTAATAAATCTATATATATAAAGCTGAGTGTACTGTATGTATGTGTATGTATCAAGCCATGCCCACTCCACATAGCCCCACCCACTACCCATAGCCACACTCACGCCACGCGCAAAGGCCCACTTTGTTAGTACACACGGGCGGAGACACATTCACCTCAAAAGCCACCCTGCAAAACTCATCCGCTGCGATGTCACAGCCGAAGCTGATGCGAAACGTGCGTTGGGGCCACGGCGTTTTCTGTCTGCTAACATAGCGATCGTTCGGAGCCTGTGTACAGGGCTCAGTGATCTTACCACATGGACCCTATTTATCCATACAGTCCCTATATACCCTGGTCTTATGCATGTTTACTTGTTGCACTATGCACTTTATAATGATATTAATGGCATCATGTTTTTCCACGTTGTGTTTTTGATCTGTGCTACCTTCACTTTCTCTTTGCTTGCAATAACTTTTTGCGGAATATAATTGTAAAGATATTGTTGATTGTTGTATTTCTGTAATTAATAAATTTGTAATATTATTATGGATATGTACTCCGTTTTTTTTTCTATGAAATCAATTGTGGGAGTGTCCTATACGTATTAGTGAGATATATTTCTCCTCAGTAGGCTCCCCCACTGTGGTTGTGAGCATGGTGGAGAAGTCTGGAATTGTATTTTTCAGTTTGGGCTTGTTTTATTATGGAGGATAACTAGACCCTGAAAAGTCATCCTAAGACTGGGATGGTGGGTTTGTAACGTGGCACTGGGAGGAAGCCATGAGTGAGGCTTTTGTTTGTCACGCCCCAGCATGCTATATGAAAGTGGGGTCTTGGCTATGTGTGTGAACTTGTGCTGTGGGGGCGCTCCTCCCAAACAGGCCGCATGTAATGGACGTTGCTGGTTTGCCAAAACCAGATGTTTCATAGTTCAATGAGGAGACCACCATTCAAAAATAAACTTTTTACTGAACGGAAACTTGGTATGTAATATACGTATACAGAAGAACCAAAACAAGAAATGGACACTGGAGCTAAAAATATTAGAAATTTTATTAGAATTACTCTAAAAAGTTCTCAAACACAATAATAATATACAATAAAAAAAAACACAATAGAAAAGAGGCAGGTGACAAAACTAGTACCACGAGCAGGAAAAGAAGTGTTGCAGGATAATTCAAAATAGCCACTAGACACAATATATAAACAAATAAAGGTACTGTATAAAAAAAGGTACAGTAAATGATCTCAGAAACACTAACTATAGGATTATTGAGGTAGATTACAACTGTGTGAAGTGGACTAATGGTTCATAATATCAAATAGAATAGATTCAGTGTGTCAATTGTAATAAATACTTATTGCCAATGAAAATAGAGAATATACCCACATGATAAAGCACTCTCCAGAAGGTCACTCTGTCTCGTTATACCTATACTTCGGTTAGGGACAGCCCAGAATATGGCACTGCTCACCTTGCACCTTTGGGTTCACTTGCTATGCACTCAAGGCCTTATCTGACCCTATGACAGGAAACTGTCACTTTCCAAGCAACCCAGCACCTCTCACTCTGGGCTAGTCCCAAACATTAGCTCTTACTATTCCTATTGTAAAACTACATACACTATCAGTATTGCTAACACACATCACAAGTCAAACTACATCGTGTTACAAATTATTATACAATTTGGATTTAAGTGTCATAAAGATTTAATTGTTTTGTTTTTCAAATAAACTCGTGGATGGTATTGTGTCTCAGGGCTCAATGGATCACTAAAATCAATCTTAAACACATGTGATACTTAGTTTTCCAGGTGATTCTAATTAAAAGAAAACTACTTAAAAATGATGTTCCACATTATTAAGCAGGCCACAGTTTTCAAGTAACGTGGGAAAGAAAATGGATATCTCTGCTGCCGAAAAGCATCATATAGTGCAATGCCTTGGTCAAGGGATGAAAACATTAGATATTTCCCGAAAACTTAAGCGTGATCATCGTTCTGTTAAGAGATTTGTGGCTGAATCTGAGCACAGACGTGTTCATGCTGATAAAGGTATAATGAGGAAGGTTTCTGCCAGGCAAGTTCATTGGATTAAGAGAGCAGCTGCTAAAAAGCCATTACAAACCAGCAAACAGATATTTGAAGCTGCTGGTGCCTCCGGAGTCCCTCGAACCTCAAGATGTAGGATCCTTCAAAAGCTTGCTGTGGTTCATAAACCTACTATTCGGCCACCCCTAAACAGTGTTCACAAGCAGAAACGGTTGCAGGGGGCCCAGACATACTTGAAGACTAATTTTCAAATAGTCTTGTTTACTGATGAGTGTCGAGCAACCCTGGATGGTCCAGATGGGTGGAGTAGTGGATGGTTGGTGGATGGCAACCAAGTCCCAACAAGGCTGCAACGCCAGCAAGGAAGTGGAGGAGTCATGTTTTGGGCCGGAATCATGGTGAAACAGCTGGTAGGGCCCTTTTAACCCCTTCACCCCGGAGCTTTTTCCGTTTTTTCGTTTTCGTTTTTCGCTCCCCTCCTTCCCAGAGCCATAACTTTTTTATTTTTCCGTCAATATGGCCAATTGGCCATGTAAGGGCTTATTTTTTGCGGGACGAGATGTACTTTTGAACGACATCATTGGTTTTACCATGCCGTGTAACAGAAAACGGGAAAAAAATTCCAAGTGTGATGAAATTGCAAAAAAAGTGCAATATCACACTTGTTTTTTGTTTGGCTTTTTTGCTAGGTTCACCAAATGCTAAAACTGACCTGCTATTATGATTCTCCAGGTCATTTCGAGTTCATAGACACCTAACATGTCTAGGTTATTTTTTATGTAAGTGGTGACAAAAAATTCCAAAGTTTGCTAAAAAAATAAATAAATAAAAATTGCGCGATTTTCTGATACCTGTAGCGTCTCCAATTTTCGTGATCTGGGGTCAGGTGAGGGCTTATTTTTTGCGTGCCGAGCTGACGTTTTCAATGATACCATTTTGGTGCAGATACGTTCTTTTGATCGCCCGTTATTGCATTTTAATGCAATGTTGCGGCGACCAAAAAAACGTAATGTTGGCATTTTGATTTTTTTTTCGCTACGTCATTTAGCGATCAGGTTAATCCTTTGTTTATATTGATAGATCGGGAGATTCTGAATGCGGCGATACCAAATATGTGTATTTTTGATTTTTTTTATTGTTTTATTTTGATTGGGGCGAAAGGGGGGTGATTTGAACTTTTATATATTTTTAATTTTTTTTATATTTTTAAACACTTTTTTTTTAAATTTTGGCATGCTTCAATAGCCTCCATAGGAGGCTAGAAGCATGCACTACACGATCGGGTCTGCTACATAGAGGTGAAGTACAGATCACCTCTATGAAGCAGAGGTGTACTTTGAACGCCGACCACAGGGTGGCGATCAAAGCAATCGGCCATCAACAACGGTAGAGGTCTCTGGTTGTTATGGCAATGCACCGCTGACCCCCGATCATGTGACGGGGGTCAGCGGTGCGAGCACTTCCAGCCACGTGGCCGGGAGCGCTAATTAAATGCCACTGTCAGCGCTTGATGGCGGCATTAAACTAGTTAATGGGCGCGAGCGGATCGCGATTCCGCTCGCGCTCATTGCGCGCACATGTCAGCTGTACAAAACAGCTGACATGTTGCAGCTTTGAGGTGGGCTCACCGCCGGAGCCCACCTCAAAGCGGGGGATCTGCCAGCTGACGTACTATTCCGTCAGCTGGCAGAAAGGGGTTAAGGTTCCTGAAGGTGTGAAAATGTCCTCTGCAAAGTATATAGAGTTTTTGACTGACAACTTTCTTCCATGGTATAAAAAGCAGAAACGTGCCTTCAGGAGGAAAATCATCTTCATGCATGACAATGCACCATCTCATGCTGCAAAGAATACCTCTGAGTCATTGGCTGCTATGGGCATAAAAGGAGATAAACTCATTGTGCGGCCACCATCTTCCCCTGACCTCAACCATACAGAGAACCTTTGGAGTATCATCAAGCAAAAGATCTATGAGGGTCGGAGGCAGTTCACATCAAAACAGCAGCTCTGGGAGGTTATTCTGACTTCATGCAAAGAAATACAAGCAGAAACTCTCCAAAAACTCACAAGATCAATGGATGCAAGAATTGTGAAGGTGATATCAAAGAAGGGCTCCTATGTTAACATGTAACGTGGCATGTTAGGATCTTTTGGAGTTAAATAGCTTTTTTGTTCAGTGAATGTGACCTCCTAATGCAGCAAATTCAACAAATGAACATTTTCAGTTCTTTAAAGGGAACCTGTCACCCCCCTCAGGCGTTTGTAACTAAAAGAGCCACTTTGTGCAGCACAAATGCTGCTTTCTGACAAGGTGGCTCTTTTAGTTATGATGGCGGCACACGCTGAAATAATCACTTATAAAATGTGCCCCCTCTTACCCTGAAATGTTCCTGGAGGCGGGTCTTTCCTTGCTAATCAGACGCAGCACAGCCGTCACTCCGGGCCTGTGCACGCCGGGCGCCGCCTCCTTAGCGCCTGGAGTGACGGCTGTGCTGTGTCTGATTAGCAAGGAAAGACCCGCCTCCGGGAGCATTTCGGGGTTAGAGGGGGCACATTTTATAAGTGATTATTTCAGCGTGTGCAGGCATCATAACTAAAAGAGCCACATTGTCAGAATGCAGCATTTGTGCTGCACAAGGTGGCTCTTTTAGTTACATATCAAATGTTTAGAAATTCTACTATGCCTAATAATTTGGAACAGTGCATTTTGAGTTTTTATTCATTTTGGATATTATACTGTTATCATTGGGAGGTTTCTGCAATAAAATTCGATGTATACTCTAATGGGTGATGACTTTTATTAGACTGACTGTCATTTGCACCGACCATTTAGGAAAATCCGAGATAAATATTATTTGCATAATAATTTGGAACATGGTGTATACATCACAGTTCACAATGCATCACCTAACATTTTACAATAATAGACTTGTTTCTTCAAGAGAGAAACATGGTCCATATCCTTACATGTGCAAAATAAGAAGATTTAAAAATGGTTTATATTGGCGCAAATTAATAAATATACAGTATGTGTACATTATTATGAGACAATATTGTGATTTTGGTAATAACCTTTTAAAGGATCTGGTAACATCTTGCTGACACATTGAACATGTCTATTCCTCAACAGGTCAGAATTATAATGTTTCCAATATGGACCCTTAAAAAAAGGTAGGTGGTTTTACTGTTATGGCTGTTCAGTGCATATGATGGACAGTTATCATGTGTGGCCACTTTTTTATTGGCAATACTGGATGTCTGAAAATAAAATTACCATCAAAATAAATGTTTCATGGTGACTCAGGGTCAGAAAATGTTAGTCATTTCCTTATACATTGACCACAGATAAGGTTTTCTTTGTACTTACTTGTTTTTAAGATCTCTTAGTTTATTTTTTTTTTTAAAGCTTAGCGAGAGCTATTGTAGATAACATATGCCAGATTTCAATTTCTTTTTCAGCTGACAGACAATCAGACAGTTGTAGTTTAGTCCAGCACACTGATCTTAAAATGTTTTAGTATCGAGTCTCATAAATTAAAGATTAAAACATATACATGACCACATCACCAGAACCACTGTCAGTACAGTAATAAATCACCAGAAACACTGTATGTACAGTGAACCCTCACCACAACCACCATCAGTACAGTAAAACAACACCAGAACCATTGTCAATACAGTAATACATCACCAGAACCACTGTCAGTGCATGGAAACATCACCAGAATCTCAGCCAATGCAGTAATACATCACAAGAACCAATGTCAGTGCAGTAATACATCACCAGAACCACAATCAGTACAGAAAAACATGATCAGAATCAATGTCAATACAGCAATACATCACCAGAACTTCTATCAGTACATGAATACATTGCTAAAATTAGTACAGCAATTAATTGTAGTTTCAGGTCAGCCCCAAATACAATTGTATGGCATTAACCTACAGCTCCCACTATGTGCTTAACAATGGTGAGGAGATGCTTAAAGTTGCTGTTACCAACCATCATTAGGCATGCGAACCATATAGGTATCACCGTACTGCTTGGAACTAGGCAGTAGCTTAATTAAACATTTGGACTGTGACTTTCTATTCACTGGATCTACTCTGCGCTGTCCACATGCTCTCCTGTCTCTTGAGCTGAGCTTGCCTATGAAAGTCTGCTGTCACTCTATGCAACTGCAGACTTCTGAATCCTCACAGCATCTGCGCTGCACGCTATAAGGATTTTCCAGGGTTTCTGGTGAGAGCGGGCAGTCACGTGCTGTATTTGCATACATGCGGTCAAGTGCTGACTAGACGTGCTCGGCCTTGCTCAATACAGGTAAATTGTGTGTGGCCGAGCACGTGTAGTCAGAATGTGGCCAGAAGAATGCAAATCGTTCTCGTCGGCAACACTGGCTAATCCTAATAGCATGAGCAGGATGTAAGAATTCAGAAGTCTGTAGACACACAGAGACTGGACAAAGCCGTCAACATCTTTTCTTCTGAAATCAGAAATCTCCTTTGTTCTTGCAATAATGCTTCCAGAAACATGCGCTGTGAACATGAGACTTTGATCGATTCCTGCTCGTTAGAATAAACATGTCGTCCACTCACACCTGTTTGTCATCCCATTGATTTAAAACACCAAACTCTATTTCACATTGAGATTATCAGTTAATTCTACAGCTTCACACACTGTTGCTACTCACATAATAACGGGTCATTTTCTTCAATAATATATATATATATTTTTTTTTTTAAAGTTCAATAATTTTGACTCATTTGTTTGATTTGGTTCTCTTTATCCTTGTTTCGGACTTGTGTGAAAATTTATTGCAGCTTGGGTTAAATGTGTGCAAAAATCTGGAAAATTCTGAGGAGTTCACAAACTTTTAAGCACCTCTGAATATAACATGATCTTGAATTCGTATAGTTGAATAGGAGGTGAAACTAAATTTCTCCTGCAGTGACCAGGTAGCTCAACTTTTACAAAGTTCGCTCCTCACTTATTTAGCATAACGCAGGAGAGGTAATAAATGGCTGACATTCTCATGATTGGTGCCAGTCCCGGGGCTCAGACCCCAGCAACTCTGCACTCATGGCGGTCCAGTAGACTGAATACATGAACATTTTACCCCATTATAAAAAAAGAAATAAGCTAAAACCATTAAATTGTAAAATTCCTTAATAAATGTCTTGCACCGGACATGAGTAAAGACGAGTGAAGAAACATTGACCTTCATGAATGATCTGTTTTGATTTCTGCAGAAACTCACTGTTAGCAGCCTCCTTAGAGCAATGCCTGCAGGAGATTATGATAGCAGAAAGTCCTAAATCTGAGGATATTTACTTAATTGCTTCCAGTGTTTATTGTCAATGTGGGTTGTATTATCACCATCAGGGCTGTGTTGCAATTCTGCGACATCTGATCTTACTCTTGGTATGAGCATATTGTAATATCCTGGCATGGCGTTACTTCACTCACTCTCCATATCAGTATAATCCTGAAGATAACCTCCAGCTGACAACTGGGAGCCCGTTTTCTATATAGTATGTTGTGTTTTCGATTCTTTTTTTTTTTGCTCAATACATTTCCAGGTTTGATATCTGATTAAGGAAAAGAGAAGAAAAATGAGAATAGCAAATAAACTTCTCAATACACATTTTAGGGTTTGCATGGGTGGTGAGGTGTGCCCTGGAAGGAAACCTGTCAGGTCCCTCATGCCCACCAACCCAGCAACATTCACAAACATATGACTAAATTCCCTGCCTAACCAGCCCTGTATAATGTTTAATTAATGTTTTTAAAAAACATGTATAAGGTTCCATTTCCTATGCTAACAATGGCTTTGACTAGTCAATGGGGCGTTTGTTGCCCTGGACTTGTCGGCCCTGTTTCCATTTTATCACGCCCGAGCATAATGTGCACAAGTCGGCGCCATTGCCATCTCATACAAATCTCGCGCATGCGCACCGCTCATTTCAGCAGCATCACTGCGCCTCTGTGGCCGGGTGTACGCTTCCCAGCTTCAGAGGCGCACTGCCATGACCGGAAGTTCAGAAGAGCCGTCAGAGCTACAGAGGCGCAATGACGCTGCCTAAATGAGTGGCGTGCATGCGCAAGATTTGCATGAGCTGGCTATGACTCCAGTTTGTGCAAATTATGTTATCTGTTGTGAATTCTGTGGCCAAGCTCCCTCCTGTGGTCGTGAGTGGTACTGCGGCTGGTTCTGTCTATAAGCTTCCTTTGGTGGATGAGAGTGGTACTGCGGCTTCTGAGTTTCCTTCCTCAGGTGATGAGATTAAGTCGTTAGGTGCTGCTCTATTTAACTCCACCTGGTGCTTTGATCCTTGCCTCCGGTCAATGTTCTAGTATTGGTCTTGCTTCCTCCTGGATCGTTCCTGTGGCCTCTCTATCCTGCATAAGCTAAGTTCTGCTTGTGTTATTTTTGTTTGCTATATTTTCTGTCCAGCTTGCTATATTGGTTTTTCTTGCTTGCTGGAAGCTCTGAGACGCAGAGGGAGCACCTCCGTACCGTTAGTCGGTGCAGAGGGTCTTTTTGCCCCTCTGCGTGGTTGTTTGTAGGTTTTTGTGTTGACCGCAAAGCTATCTTTCCTATCCTCGGTGTATTCAGTAAGTCGGGCCCCACTTTGCTAAATCTATTTCATCTCTGTGTTTGTATTTCATCTTTACTCACAGTCATTATATGTGGGGGGCTGCCTTTTCCTTTGGGGAATTTCTCTGAGGCAAGGTAGGCTTATTTTTCTATCTTCAGGGCTAGTTAGTTTCTCAGGCTGTGCCGAGTTGCATAGGGAGCGTTAGGCGCAATCCACGGCTACCTCTAGTGTGGTGTGTTAGGATTAGGGATTGCGGTCAGCAGAGTTTCCACGTCTCAGAGCTCGTCCTATGTTTTTGGTAAATGTCAGGTCACCTTGTGTGCTCTGAACTTCAAGGTCCATTGTGGTTCTGAATTACCTGTTCATAACAGTACTGGAGGCCCAAAGTACTAATGCTTCTCAATAGAGGGAAAAGAGGAAAAGAGAAGTTCTGAGACCATTTTTTTTTCTTTGCACTGTGTTCTGTCTTTCTTTTCCCCTTTACATCAGGGTGGTTCAGAACACAGGTGTGGACATGGACATTCAGGGTCTGTCCTCTTTGATGGATAATCTCACTATAAGAGTACAGAACATTCAAGATTTAGTGGTTCAGAATCCTATGTTAGAACCTAAAATTCCTATTCCTGAGTTATTTTCTGGAGATAGAGCTAAGATTTTGAATTTTAAAAATAATTGTAAACTGTTTCTGGCTTTGAAACCCCGCTCCTCTGGTGACCCAGTTCAACAAGTTAAAATCATTATTTCTTTATTACGTGGCGACCCTCAAGACTGGGCATTTTCCCTTGCGCCAGGAGATCCTGCATTATGTAATATTGATGCGTTTTTTCTGGCGCTCGGATTGCTGTACGACGAACCTAATTCAGTGGATCAGGCAGAGAAAAATTTGCTGGCTCTGTGTCAGGGTCAGGATGAGATAGAGATTTATTGTCAGAAGTTTAGAAAGTGGTCCGTGCTCACTCAATGGAATGAATGTGCGCTGGCAGCTATTTTCAGAAAGGGTCTCTCTGAAGCCCTTAAGGATGTCATGGTGGGATTTCATATGCCTGCTGGTCTGAATGAGTCTATGTCTTTGGCCATTCAGATCGGTCGACGCTTGCGCGAGCGTAAATCTGTGCACCATTTGGCGGTATTATCTGCGCATAAACCTGAGCCTATGCAGCGCGATAGGACTTTGACCAGAGCTGAAAGGCAGGAACACAGACGTCAGAATGGGCTGTGTTTCTACTGTGGTGATTCCACTCATGCTATCTCCGATTGTCCTAAGCGCACTAAGCAGTTCGCTAGGTCTGCCACCATTGGTACGGTACAGTCGAAATTTCTTTTGTCCGTTACTTTGATCTGCTCTTTGTCTTCCTATTCTGTCATGGCATTTGTGGATTCAGGCGCTGCCCTGAATTTGATGGACTTGGAGTTTGCTAGGCGCTGTGGGTTTGTCTTGGAGCCCTTGCAGTGTCCTATTCCATTGAGAGGAATTGATGCTACGCCTTTGGCCAAGAATAAGCCTCAGTATTGGACCCAGCTGACCATGTGCATGGCTCCTGCGCACCAGGAGGATATTCGCTTTCTGGTGTTGCATAATCTGCATGATGTGGTCGTGTTGGGGTTGCCATGGCTACAAGTCCATAACCCAGTATTAGATTGGAAATCAATGTCTGTGTCCAGCTGGGGTTGTCAGGGGGTACATGGTGATGTTCCATTTCTGTCTATCTCATCATCCACCCCTTCTGAGGTCCCAGAGTTCTTGTCTGATTACCGGGATGTATTCGATGAGCCCAAGTCCAATGCCCTACCTCCGCATAGGGATTGTGATTGTGCTATCGATTTGATTCCTGGTAGTAAGTTTCCTAAGGGTCGACTGTTTAATTTATCTGTACCTGAGCACGCCGCTATGCGGAGTTACATGAAGGAGTCTTTGGAGAAGGGTCATATTCGCCCGTCATCGTCGCCATTGGAAGCGGGTTTCTTTTTTGTGGCCAAGAAGGATGGTTCGCTGAGACCTTGTATTGATTACCGCCTTCTAAATAAAATTACGGTCAAATTTCAGTACCCCTTGCTGCTGCTGTCTGATTTGTTTGCTCGGATTAAGGGGGCTAGTTGGTTCACCAAGATAGATCTTCGTGGTGCGTATAATCTTGTGCGTATCAAACGGGGCGATGAATGGAAAACAGCATTTAATACGCCCGAAGGCCATTTTGAGTACCTGGTTATGCCATTCGGACTTTCTAATGCTCCATCAGTATTTCAGTCCTTTATGCATGACATCTTCCGAGAGTACCTGGATAAATTCCTGATTGTATACTTGGATGATATTTTGGTCTTCTCGGATGATTGGGAGTCTCATGTGAAGCAGGTCAGAATGGTGTTCCAGGTCCTGCGTGCTAATTCTTTGTTTGTGAAGGGGTCAAAGTGTCTCTTTGGTGTTCAGAAGATTTCATTTTTGGGGTTCATTTTTTCTCCTTCTACTATCGAGATGGACCCTGTTAAAGTTCAGGCCATTTATGATTGGACTCAGCCAACATCTCTGAAGAGTCTGCAGAAGTTCCTGGGCTTTGCTAATTTTTATCGTCGCTTCATCGCTAATTTTTCTAGCATTGCTAAACCGTTGACTGATTTAACCAAGAAGGGTGCTGATGTGGTCAATTGGTCTTCTGCTTCTGTGGAAGCTTTTCAGGAGTTGAAGCGTCGTTTTTCTTCTGCCCCTGTGTTGTGCCAACCAGATGTTTCGCTTCCGTTCCAGGTCGAGGTTGATGCTTCCGAAATTGGAGCAGGGGCTGTTTTGTCGCAGAGAAGTTCTGATTGCTCAGTGATGAAACCATGCACCTTCTTTTCCAGAAAATTTTCGCCTGCTGAGCGAAATTATGATGTTGGCAATCGAGAGTTGCTAGCCATGAAGTGGGCATTCGAGGAGTGGCGTCATTGGCTTGAAGGAGCTAAGCATCGCGTGGTGGTCTTGACTGATCACAAAAACTTGACTTATCTCGAGTCTGCCAAACGGTTGAATCCTAGACAGGCTCGTTGGTCGCTGTTTTTCTCCCGTTTTGACTTTGTGGTTTCGTACCTTCCGGGCTCTAAAAATGTGAAGGCGGATGCCCTGTCTAGGAGTTTTGTGCCCGATTCTCCGGGTTTGTCTGAGCCGGCGGGTATTCTCAAAGAGGGGGTAATTTTGTCTGCCATCTCCCCTGATTTGCGGCGGGTGCTGCAAAAATTTCAGGCTAATAGACCTGACCGTTGCCCAGCGGAGAAACTGTTTGTCCCTGATAGGTGGATGAATAAAGTTATCTCTGAGGTTCATTGTTCGGTGTTGGCTGGTCATCCTGGAATCTTTGGTACTAGAGATTTGGTGGCTAGATCCTTTTGGTGGCCGTCTCTGTCGCGGGATGTGCGTTCTTTTGTGCAGTCCTGTGGGATTTGTGCTCGGGCTAAGCCCTGCTGTTCTCGTGCCAGTGGGTTTCTTTTGCCCTTGCCGGTCCCGAAGAGGCCTTGGACGCATATCTCTATGGATTTTATTTCGGATCTCCCCGTCTCTCAAAGAATGTCGGTCATTTGGGTGGTTTGTGATCGCTTCTCTAAGATGGTCCATTTGGTGCCCTTGTCTAAATTGCCTTCCTCCTCTGATTTGGTGCCATTGTTTTTTCAGCATGTGGTTCGTTTACATGGCATTCCGGAGAACATCGTTTCTGACAGAGGTTCCCAGTTTGTTTCGAGGTTTTCGCGAGCCTTTTGTGCTAGGATGGGCATTGATTTGTCTTTTTCCTCGGCTTTCCATCCTCAGACAAATGGCCAGACTGAACGAACCAATCAGACCTTGGAAACATATCTGAGATGTTTTGTTTCTGCTGATCAGGATGATTGGGTGTCCTTTTTACCTTTGGCTGAGTTCGCCCTTAATAATCGGGCCAGCTCGGCTACTTTGGTTTCGCCGTTTTTCTGCAATTCTGGGTTCCACCCTCGTTTCTCTTCAGGGCAGGTTGAGTCTTCGGACTGTCCTGGTGTGGATACTGTGGTGGATAGGTTGCAGCAGATTTGGACTCATGTAGTGGACAATCTGACTTTGTCCCAGGAGAAGGCTCAACGTTTCGCTAACCGCAGGCGCTGTGTGGGTCCCCGACTTCGTGTTGGGGATTTGGTTTGGTTGTCATCTCGTTATATTCCTATGAAGGTTTCCTCTCCTAAATTTAAGCCTCATTTCATTGGTCCATATAGGATTTCTGAGGTTCTTAATCCTGTGTCTTTTCGTTTGACTCTTCCGGCTTCTTTTTCCATCCATAACGTGTTCCATAGCTCATTGTTGCGGAGATACGTGGCACCTGTGGTTCCATCTATTGATCCTCCTGCTCCGGTTTTGGTTGAAGGGGAATTGGAGTATATTGTGGAGAAGATTTTGGACTCTCGTGTTTCGAGACGGAAACTCCAGTATCTGGTTAAGTGGAAAGGTTATGGTCAGGAAGATAATTCCTGGGTCTTTGCCTCTGATGTCCATGCTGCCGATCTGGTTCGTGCCTTTCATGTGGCTCATCCTGGTCGGCCTGGGGGCTCTGGTGAGGGTTCGGTGACCCCTCCTCAAGGGGGGGTACTGTTGTGAATTCTGTGGCCAAGCTCCCTCCTGTGGTCGTGAGTGGTACTGCGGCTGGTTCTGTCTATAAGCTTCCTTTGGTGGATGAGAGTGGTACTGCGGCTTCTGAGTTTCCTTCCTCAGGTGATGAGGTTAAGTCATTAGGTGCTGCTCTATTTAACTCCACCTGGTGCTTTGATCCTGGCCTCCAGTCAATGTTCTAGTATTGGTCTTGCTTCCTCCTGGATCGTTCCTGTGGCCTCTCTATCCTGCATAAGCTAAGTTCTGCTTGTGTTATTTTGTTTGCTATATTTTCTGTCCAGCTTGCTATATTGGTTTTTCTTGCTTGCTGGAAGCTCTGAGACGCAGAGGGAGCACCTCCGTACCGTTAGTTGGTGCGGAGGGTCTTTTTGCCCCTCTGCGTGGTTGTTTGTAGGTTTTTGTGTTGACCGCAAAGCTATCTTTCCTATCCTCGGTCTATTCAGTAAGTCGGGCCTCACTTTGCTAAATCTATTTCATCTCTGTGTTTGTATTTCATCTTTACTCACAGTCATTATATGTGGGGGGCTGCCTTTTCCTTTGGGGAATTTCTCTGAGGCAAGGTAGGCTTATTTTTCTATCTTCAGGGCTAGTTAGTTTCTCAGGCTGTGCCGAGTTGCATAGGGAGCGTTAGGCGCAATCCACGGCTACCTCTAGTGTGGTGTGTTAGGATTAGGGATTGCGGTCAGCAGAGTTTCCACGTCTCAGAGCTCGTCCTATGTTTTTGGTAAATGTCAGGTCACCTTGTGTGCTCTGAACTTCAAGGTCCATTGTGGTTCTGAATTACCTGTTCATAACAGTTATCATACCCAAAGGGACGGCTGACTAGTGGGGGAAATGAATGCCACATCGATTAGCTGAAGCCCTAAGTAGCATAGGAAAAGGGGAGGTTATAAATGCTTTATTTAAACATTAATTAAACTGAATAACATTATACAGGGCTGGTTATGCAGGGAATTTAGTCATGACTATCTGAAAGCTGCTGGGTTGGAGGGCATAGGGGACCTCACAGGTTACTTTTAAAGATGATCAAGATAAAAAGGCCCATTGGTATGATATGGTTCCCACTCAGGGAAAATGTGGAAAGACCAGGCCACACAATCAAATTAACAAGTGGTGAATTTATTCACCAGGGGCTTCATTGCTTAAAGTTTAAAACTTCCAATCACTAGGGATCCGACTGGCGGGGCCCCAGTGATCCTGAGATCCGGGTCTCGGAGGATTCCTATAGCACTGGAGTGGTGGTCGATCATGTGCGCTGCCGCTCCATTCATTCTTAATATGACCACTGGAAATAACTGAACGCTACCATAAAAATTAAACAGGAGCTACGGAAACAGTGTAGCACAGCTAGCTATGATGAATCCCATCCTCCATTTCTAATATTTAGGATTCTTGAGGGGCATACTGTAGTACTTTCTCATAACCTCTTGGTATGTTATTATTTGCTATTATGTGTCACTTGATTTGTTTATTTTAAATATGGGGAAAATTAGGCAAATAAGAGGGTAGTGTAAAAAGCGGAAAATCTTTGGTACCCCAAATTGTTTTGTTTAAGGCGAATCTGTCCCTTTAAAGATGTGTCACATTATCAAACATCCTATGACAATTTGATAAATTATGCGCAAATAATGTCAAAACACAATACTGACATCAAAAACTCACCCCATGACAAATTCGCACTTTTACAAAGTAAATAAAACTGCTGGTATCAGGAAATGATTGACACGGGCAAGCCGGCGATTTTAGTTTGTTACATTGCACTCTGCTGACACCTTCAGGTTATCAAGAGATGTGCACCGAGCTGACATAAAAGTGAACTATCCGGTAATGAGGATCAGTGATTTTAGTTGCAATTATAATAATTATCATAATCATCATTATTATCATTATTTAACCCCTTAATGACAGCTAATATGTCTTTTAACTGACCTGAGATATAAGAGAATAGTCTCCCCATACAGGTGACAATCCAGCAGCTGTCGGCTGTACACTATAGCTGACAACTTGCTGCATCAGCCACGATCAGTGTTTGCACCGTCCAACTCTGTTTAACCCCTTAGATGCTGCTTCCAATAGTGACTACATCATTATAAATGGTTAACAGAGTGTGGGGGCTTCCTCTTTATCCCAATTAGTGCCCTCAGATCTTGATTGTGTTGTCCTGATGTTTGCCATGGCAATTCATGACCAAATAGTGGCCTTAGAGTCTGACGGCTGTAGTAATCTGTTCAGAAGATGGAGTCATTTAGGTGGTAAAAATACACATTTTCATTCCTATCATGCCACTTTGCATTAATTCGCGCTGCTCAAGGTGTGCAGAGCGGCAGTGGAGAAAATCTCTCTTAGCAGAAGACTTCATCCACTATAAGTTCATGCTCAAAACCTATAACTCTGCTTTTCATCTGGCCAAACAATCCTACTTCACCATCCTCATCACCTCACTATCCAACAACCCAAAACGACTTTTTGAAACCTTAAACTCCCTACTGAAACCTAAAGTACAGGCCCCCATCTCCAATCTCAGTGGTGAGGATCTGGCCACTTATTTCCTAGAAAAAATCAACCACATCCATCAGGATATCTCAGCCCAATCTCCTCAGTGCCTGGATCCCCTTCCCTGCCGCACCTCAAGCTCATTAGACATCTTTGAGCCTGTTTCAGAAGAAGAAGTTTCCAAGCTCCTCACTTCTGCTCGGCCTACAACCTGCAACAGTGACCCCATTCCTTCACATCTCCTGCAGTCTCTCTCACCAGTGGTCACCACTCACCTGACTAAAATATTTAACCTCTCTCTTTCCTCGGGCATCTTTCCCTCCTCATTTAAACATGCCATCATTACCCCTTTACTTAAAAAGCCATCCCTGGACCAGAACTGCACGGCTAACTACAGACCTGTCTCTAACCTTTCCTTCATCTCTAAACTCCTGGAACGCTTGGTCCACTCCCGTCTAATCCGCTATCTCTCGGATAACTCTCTTCTCGACCCCTTACAATCTGGTTTCCGCTCTTTACACTCCACTGAAACTGCCCTCACTAAAGTCTCTAATGATCTAATAACAGCACAGCTAAATCCAAAGGTCATTGCTCTCTGCTGATTCTCCTGGATCTCTCTGCCGCATTGGACACTGTGGATCACTAGCTCCTTCTCACTATGCTCCGCTCTATAGGCCTCAAGGACACAGCCCTCTCCTGGTTCTCTTCCTACCTCTCTGACCGCTCCTTCACTGTATCTTTTGCTGGCTCCTCTTCCTCTCCTCGTCCCCTTACTATCAGGGTTCCGCAGGGCTCAGTCCTGAGCCCCCTCCTCTTCTCTCTATACACTGCCCCTATTGGACAAACAATCAGCAGATTTGGGTTCCAGTACCATCTCTATGCTGACGACACCCAATTATACACTTCTTCCCCCGACATCACCCCTACCCTAATTCAAAATACCAAGGATTGTCTGTCTGCTGTCTCTAACATCATGTCCTCCCTCTATCTGAAACTAAATCTCTCCAAAACTGAACTACTTGTGTTTCTCCCCTCTACTAACCTCACTCTACCTAACATCGAAATTACCCTGGAGGGTTCAACCATAACTCCCAAGCAGCATGCCCGCTGTCTTGGGGTCATATTCGACACCGAACTTTCCTTTACTCCCTATATCCAATCACTCACTCGCTCCTGTCACCTGCATCTTAAAAACATCTCCAGAATCCGACCTTTTCTCACCTTTGAAACTGCTAAGACTCTTACTGTCGCTCTTATTCATTCTCGTCTGGACTACTGCAACTCTCTTCTGATCGGTCTCCCTCTTTCCAAACTTTCTCCTCTCCAATCCATCTTAAATGCGGCAGCCAGGGTCATATTTCTGTCCAGCCGCTTCACCGATGCCTCCATCTTGTGCCAGTCATTACACTGGCTACCCATTCGCTACAGGGTCCAGTATAAACTCATCTCTCTCACCCACAAAGCTCTCCACAGTTCTGCACTGCCTTATATCTCCTCTCTCATCTCCGTCTATCGCCCTACACGTGCCATCCGTTCTACAAATGACCTAAGACTAACATCCCCCGTAATCCAAACCTCGCACCTCCGTCTCCAAGACTTCTCTCGTGCTGCGCCAGCTCTCTGGAATGCACTTCCCCAGACGATCAGACTGATACCTAGCCCCGACCTATTCAAGCGCGCTTTAAAAACCCATCTCTTCAAACAAGCCTACCAAATCAACTACTCAGTAAACTAAACTTTGTCCTGTTCCCTCCTTCCAAATATTATCTGCATGTGAATCTGCACCCTACTACTCATCTGTCTCCACACCCTCCATGCACATGATAACTGCACTTGATACTTGACTATTGCACTTAAACACACGGGCTGATGACCAGATCATGCAGCTTTATATGAAAATCCCTATTTATTATAATTGCCAGACCTGAAATAACAAGCACTTTTCACCTATTGTGTCCCCCCATTTCCTTGTAGATTGTAAGCTTGCGAGCAGGGACCTCACCCCTAATGTCACTGTTTAAATTGTCTTAACTTGTACTGAATTTATTGTCTGTACATGTCCCTGCTTATTGTAAAGTGCTGCGGAATTTGTTGACGCTATATAAATAAAAATTATTATTATTATTATTATTAATTCCTGTAAAGCACCTAAAGAGTTAATAAACTATCTGACTGCAGTTTTCAATATGTCAGCAGGTGCTGTTTTTAAAATGGTATCACGTTTGGGGGTTTCCCAATATACGAGACTCCTAAAGTCACTTCAAACATGGATAAGTCCCTGAAAAAAAAATTTTTTGTAAATTTCCTTGAAAAAATGAGAAATTGCTGCTACATTTTTAATCCTCCTAAAATGCTAAAAAAATAAAATAACATTTTACAAATGGTGTTGATGTAAAGCAGACATGTGGGGAATGTTATTTATTAATGGTTTGCTATATTATGACTATCTGGATTAAAGGGATAATCATTCAAAGTTTAAAAATTGCTAATTTTTTAACATTTTTCTCAAATTTTTGATATTTTTTATAAATAAACACAAAACATATTGACCTAAATTTACCATTATCATAAAGTATAATGTGTCACGAAAAACAATCTCAAAATCACTGGGATTTGTTGAAGCGTTGCAGAGTTATTACCACATAAAGTGACACTGGTCAGATTTAAAAAATTTGGCTCTGTTACTAAGGGGTTAAATAAACCAGACATATAATGGCAATCTATAGCACAATTGTTATATAAATGAACAATACACACAGCAATGTGTTTGCTATAATAAATTATAATGTTCATTCTTTCCTTTAGGTTTACTGTAAAGTTACTAAAATATATGTATGGAATTACAATTTCAGCATCTACCATGTAAAAGATTAACATATACAGTCATGGCCGAAAATGCTGGCACCCTTAATATTGTTCCAGAAAATGAAGTATGTCTCCCAGAAAATTATTACAATTACACATGTTTTGTTATACACGATTATTTCCTTTGTGTGTATTGAAACAACACAAAAAAGCAGAGGAAAAAAAGGCAAGTTAAAGGGAACCTGTCACCCCGTTTTTTGAGATTGAGCTATAAATACTGTTAAATAGGGCCTGCGCTGTGTGTTCCTATAGTGTATGTAGTGTACCCCGATTCCCTATGTATGCTGAGAAATAACTTACCAAAGTCGCCGTTTTCGCCTGTCAATCAGGCTGGTCAGGTCGGGAGGGCGGGGTGACATCGGTGGTTCTTCCTCAGCTTTACGTTGGTGGCGTAGTGGTGTAGTGGTGAAGACACAGCGCGCGATCTGCGCTGTAATCCCTTGCATCGGTGGGGGCGGCCATCTTCCTGGGGCCGCGCGTGCGCAGATCGAGTGCTCTGCTGCACGGGGCTTCAGGAAAATGGCCGCGGGATGCCGCGCGTGCGCCTTAGAGATCGCGGCGGCCATTTTCCCAAAGCCGAGTTTGCATCTCGGCTTTGGGAAAATGGCCGCCACGATCTCTAATGCGCACGCGCGGCATCCCGCAGCCATTTTCCTGAAGCCCCGTGCAGCAGAGCACTCGATCTGCGCACGCGCGGCCCCAGGAACATGGCCGCCCCCACCGATGCAAGGGATTACAGCGCAGATCGCGCGCTGTGTCTTCACCACTACACCACTACGCCACCAACGTAAAGCTGAGGAAGAACCACCGATGTCACCACGCCCTCCCGACCTGACCAGCCTGATTGACAGGCGAAAACGGCGACTTTGGTAAGTTATTTCTCAGCATACATAGGGAATCGGGGTACACTACATACACTATAGGAACACACAGCGCAGGCCCTATTTAACAGTATTTATAGCTCAATCTCAAAAAACGGGGTGACAGGTTCCCTTTAAACATAATTTCACACCAAACCCTAAAAAATGGACCAGACAAAATTGTTGGCACCCTCAACTTAAAGGGTCACTTCCTTTTTTGGTATTAAACTGCCCCCCCAATGTATAGTTAGTGATGCACATTGCATCACTAACATGTTTATATCAAGGAAAACGTCCCAGTATTTATCTAAAAAAATCACTTTTTATACTTTAATGATTGCCCCATATACCTTTTCAAATTATCCACGCCCATTGCTTTATAATTCCTTCCTTTCCCTGCTCCCGACATCATCTCAATCTCCAAGCAGTTCTCACGCTTGCGCAATGACTTGAGATTGGAGGTGGGGTACAGCAAATGATTATGAATTGGGACTGGGGGATGGGGTACAGCAAATGATGATGAATTGAGACTGGGGGATGGAGAACAGCAAATGGCACACTATATATAGAGCTCCTGTGTATAATGTCACTGGTGATCACTATATTATCTGTACACTATACACTATAAACAGAGCTCCTGTGTATAATGTCACTGGTGATCTCTGCATTACCTGTACACTGACACTATATACAGAGCTTCTGTGTATAATGTCACTAGTGATCTCTGTATTATCTGTACACTGAAACTATATACAGAACTCCTGTGTATAATGTCACTGGTGATCACTGTATTATCTGTACACTGACACTATATACAGAACTCCTGGGTATAATGTCACTGGTGATCTCTGTATTATCTGTACACTGACACTTTATACAGAGCTCCTGTGTATAATGTCACTGGTGATCTCTGCATTAACTGTACACTGACACTATACACAGAGCTTCGGTGTATAATGTCACTAGTGATCTCTGTATTATCTGTACACTGACACTATATACAGAACTCATGTGTATAATGTCACTGGTGATCACTGTATTACCTGTACACTATACACTATAAACAGAGCTCCTGTGTATAATGTCACTAGTGATCCCTGTATTACCTGTACACTTACACTATATACATAGCTCATGTGTATAATGTCACTGGTGATCTCTGTGTTACCTGTACACTGACATTATATACATAGCTCCTGTGTATAATGTCACTGGTGATCTCTGTGTTACCTGTACACTGACACTATATACATAGCTCCTGTGTATAATGTCACCGGTGAGCACTGTATTACCTGTACACTGACACTATATACATAGCTCATGTGTATAATGTCACTGGTGATCACTGTATTACCTGTCACTGACACTATATGCAGAGCTCATGTGTATAATGTCAATGGTGATCCCTGTATTACCTGTGCACTGACACTATATACAGAGCTTTTGTGTATAAAGTCACTGGTTATCCTTGTATTACCTGTACACTGACACTATATACCACTATATACAGTGCTCCTGGGTATAATGTCACTGGTGATCACTGTATTACTGTACAATGACACTATATACATAGCTCCTGTGTATAATGTTACTGGTGATCACTGTATTACCTGTACACTGACACTATATACAGAGCTCCTGGGTATAATGTCACTGGTGGTCACTGTATCACCTGTACACTATACACTATAAACAGAGCACCTGTGTATATTGTCACTGGTGATCATGGTATTACCTGTATGCAAAACGCTATATACCACATGTGTCAAACTCTGGCCTGTGCGCCAAATCTGGCCCGCGAGTTGATAATGTTTGGCCTGCAAAGAAGAAAGCCCTTTCTCCTGCTATTAAAGAGAATGAATGCCCATGGGAGTGGAGAGCAGTGAATATTCATTGTCTTTAATAGCAGACACACATGATCACCTAGTTGCTGCAGACAGCAGGCAGCTGCGGATAACACTGTGCCCGCTATTAAAGAAAATGAACATTCACTGCTCTCTAAGACCACAATCCCGTGCATTGGGAGCAATTACTGTAGTATTTCTGCAGCTGACCTCAGCATGTGAGGGCGCATGACAGTGACAAGAATATGATGCCGCTGCGAGGGAGCGGAGGAAAGGTAAGTAGAATTGTTTAATTGTATACAAAGATAGGAGGGTCATGTATACCAGGATGGGGATAAAGGAGCCATGTACACCAGGATGGTGGATGGTGGCCGTATATAGCAGGATGGGGGCCATGTATACCAGGATGGTGGATGGGGGCCATGTATACCAGGATGGGGATGGTGACCATGTATACCAGGATGGGGATGGTGGCCATGTATACCAGGATGGGGATGGGAGGTCATATATACCAGCTGGGGATGGGGGGCCATGTATACCAGGATGGGGATGGTGCTAATGTATACCAGGATGGAGATGATGGCCATGTATACTAGGATGGGGATGGTGGCCATGTATACCACGATGGGGATGGGAGGTCATATATACCAGGCTGGGGATGGAGGGCCAGGTATACCAGGATGGGTATGGTGCCCGAGTATACCAGGATTGAGATGGTGGCCATGTATACCAGGATGGGGATGGTGACCATGTATACCAGGATGGGGATGGTGGCCATGTATACTAGGATGGGGATGGTGGCCATGTATACCAGGACAGGGATGGGAGGTCATATATACCAGGCTGGGGATGGGGGGCCATGTATACCAGGATGGGGATGGTGCCCATGTATACCAGGACGGAGATGGTGGCCATGTATAGCAGGATGAGGATGGTGGCCATATAAACCAGAATGGGACTGAGGGCCATGTATACCAGGATGGGGGGCCATGTATACCAGGATGGGGATGATGGCCATGTATAGAGGATGGTGGATGGGGCCATGTCTACCAGGATGGGGATGGGGCCATGTATAACAGGAAGGTGATAGTAGCCATATATAGCAGGATGGAGATGAGGTTATGTAAACCTCGCCATCCAATGCCCACTGCTGCACCAGACAAGAGGCGAGACAGAGGCTGCAATGGGTGGGGTGCCTGAATTAGGTGAGTATAAGCCTTTTTTTAACTTTTCTTATTTTACTTTGCAATAAATAGGAGCTATCACAATGTGTACGTTGAGGGTCTGGCTGTGTGGACATTAAGAGGCTGGCTGTGAAGACATTGAGGGCTGGCTGTAGTGACATTATGGGTGGCTGGCTGTAAGACATTATGTGAAGCTGCCTGTAGGGTCATTAGAGGTGCTGTTTTTCGGGATTTACAAGGGGCTGGCCGTAGGGACATTCCAGAGACTGTCTGTGTGGACATAAGAGGGACTGGCTGTGGTGACATTGTGAGGGGCAGGCTGTGGTGACATTGTGAGGGGCAGGCTGTGTGGACATTGAGGGGCTGGCTGTGTGCACATAAGAGTGTCTGGCTATGGGATCATAAGAGGGGTTGCCTGTGTAGACATAACAGGAGCTGGCTGTGAGGTCATAAGAGTGGCAGGCTCTGGGGACATTATGAGGGGCTGGCTGTGTGGACATTATGAGGGGCTAGCTGTGGGGAAGATATGAAGGGCTTTTTGTGTGGCTGTGTGGACATTGAGGGGCTGATTTTGGGAACATTATGAATGGTTTGCTGTGTGAACATTATGAGAAACTGGCTGTGTGGACATTATGAGGAACTGGCTGTGTGGATATTATGAGGGTCTGGCTGTGTGGACATAAGTGGGGCTGGCTGTGGGGACATAAGAGAGGTGGGCTGTAGGCACATTATGATGGGCTGGCTGTGGGGACATTATGAGGGACTGGCAGTGTGGACAATATAAGAGGCCGTGTCATGACTCAAACCCTGCAGCTCTTGTGTACCAGGTGGCGTCTTTTCCTTCTGAGCTATTTAGCTCGCTGGACAGTTCCTTGCTAACCCAGACACTAGTACCTGTTTTGTTCCTAATTGTCTCTCTACCCTGAGTTCCTGATTGTCTTCACCCTGAGTTCCTGATTGGCTCTATGCTGTAATCTCTGAACACCACACTTAACTGTTGTGAATTCTGTTATCGAACTCCATCCTGTGGTCATGAATGGTACTTCGGCGAGTTCTGTCCATGGACTCCCTCTGGTGGCTGTGAGTGGAGCTGCTGGTTCTGAGGTTCCTTCCACAGGTGACTTAGTTTATTCTTTGGCTGGCTGCTCTATTTAACTCCACTCAGATCGTTACTCCATGCTAGCTGTCAATGTTCTTGTACTGGTTCAGTTCGTTCGTGGATCTTTCTGGTGACCTGTCTACTCCAGCAGAAGCTAAGTCCCTGCTAGTTAAATTATTTGTTCATTGTTTTCTTGTCCAGCTTGCTATCATGATTTTGCCTTGCTAGCTGGAAGCTCTGGGATGCAGAGTGGCACCTCCGCACCGTGAGTCGGTGCGGGGGTCTTTTTGCACACTCTGCGTGGTCTTTTTGTAGTTTTTGTGCTGACCGCAAAGATACCTTTCCTATCCTCAGTCTGTTTAGTAAGTCTGGCCTCCTTTGCTGAAACCTGTTTCATTTCTGTGTTTGTGACTTTCATCTTAACTCACAGTCAATATATGTGGGGGCTGCCTTTTCCTTTGGGGAATTTCTCTGAGGCAAGGTAGGCTTTATTTTCTATCTCTAGGGCTAGTTAGCTCTTAGGCTGTGAAGAGGCGTCTAGGCAGAGTTAGGTACGCTCCACGGCTATTTCTAATGTGTGTGATAGGATTAGGGGTTGCGGTCAGCAGAGCTCCCACTTCCCAGAGCTTGTCCTGTGTTAGTTTAACCATCAGGTCGTTCCGGGTGCTCCTAACCACTAGGTCCATAACACTTAACCCTGGCATTGCACTTCCTTCCTTGAGGCATTATTGAGCTCCCAGTCTTTGGTCAAGCTATCTTTCCACCTGCTGCTTGGTCCAAACATTATCACCCACTCCCACAAGGTTGTGCTTTCTCATCGAGAAGGAGGAATATTCTAGGCAAATCATTACCCCCTGATTAGTCACCCACTAATTATATAGCTCAAAAGCACGTTTAACCCCCTTCTCAATCCCCATGTTTCCCCTTGTAAAATAATAACACCTATACCCACCTCCGCGGCAGGGAGCAGTTACAGCGTTGTCAGCATTGGCTCTTCCGGGGATTGCGTAACATTGTTATGTCACACAATCCCTGTGGTCAATCATTGCTGGCTTTGGTCTCCTCACTTTTGGACAAATCCAGACATCTAGAGGAAGTCCCTTGGAAGAAGCACGTAGGCGAAAGAGCGCTATCGGGATAGGAGTTGGTGGCACCTGAATATCACTGCACTAGTCACTTTGTGAGTATTTATTTAGAGCTCCTTGAGGTTACTTATCTTCTCTTTGGTTCAGCATTACATGCCTTCCTTACAGACTATCTTTTCTTTACTGCCTTAATATTGATTAACATGTCAATTCTGTTAATGTGATTTTTGTGTCTCTGCTTCAGTCTATGCATGTTCCACACTGTGGATATTTTTTTGCACTAAGCAATTTATCATATGTATATACTGTGACAGAGACCAAATGCACTCTATGGTTATATTTGGCATTTTGAATGTAACATTATGTATATTACTGTATGACCATATATATTTTTGCAGAAAGTATTACCATCCTAACATAAAATATTTTGGTGTTGTCACACTCCTTTTTCTTGGTGCTGTAGCTTGAATTTTTAAAACAATTTTTTAAAATTAATTATTAATTAAGAATCCTTTAAAAAATACAATTTAAACACCTTTTCCTCATTTTATATCTTTGAGGGTGTGTGTTGTACAATGACCGGTGGATTGGTTGTTATATAGAAATATAAGATTGTGTTGAAACCATTTCAGTGAAGAATTGTTCCTTGACAAACTGTCTGGCCATGTTCTTTGTCCATCCCGGTACACAGTCTCCATGAATAAATCAACAGCAGGAAAAAACTAGTTTTAAGGAAGAGTGTAAACTTGTGATAATTGTGCAGTAACACTTTGTCATCTCTGCTCCGTCCTGTCTTCCCGCACAGGATTAAAAATGTCCGACTCCATATCTGGCTTCATGGCTTTATCATAGATGCTGGATCCTGACTCCAAAGTAAATCTCATCAACCCGAGGTTATGAAAGAGACCCACAAAACACATTTATTGGATGTTAAATAGACCAAATTTTATTACAAATCATATTATTATTATTTCATTCAGTGTCTGAAATCTAGAATCCGCCAATTGCTAAAAAAAAAAAAAAGACACTGAAATTGGCAATCCTCCGACTCATGAAAAATCATCCTTCAGCACTCATGAGAGGAAAAACCCCCTGTGGAGGAAACCTCTAGGGAACCATGGCTATAGGACTGTCCTTCCTTTGGACTTAGAAGGTTAATGCCAACATGAAACAGCAAATTATATCAGAATTTGTACATTGTATCATATTTACAATAAGACATAATACACATCCACTATAGATATGATAGCAGCGGCATCACATAGTCACACAGGTTACACATTACATCAGCAGAAAACAGACATTAATAGAGAAGGTCAAAGCAGGTGCCCTGTGCGAGCAACAAATGGAGAAGTCTAATGCGACTTCTCCAGGCCGTACACAAAACGGTGAAGGCAGCTAGTACTGGACGTGAGGGAGATCTGGCTGCAACATCTGTCACCCCATTGATCGCTAGGGTTAATTTAATCTGGCTGGCTAGGTGGTATGGCTGATCTGGCTGGCTGGGCGGTATGGCTGATCTGGCTGGCTAGGCGGTATGGCTGATCTGGCTGGCTAGACGGTAAGGCTGATCTGGCTTGCTAGGTGGTATAGCTGATCTGGCTGGCTAGGCCATGTCCCATTCCTCCCATTGTGGAGTGATGAAGCTCCAGGTCTCCAGAGACATCAAATACGGCTCATCATACGGCTGAATGACCTGTGCTTCTGGAATATTTTTTTAAATCATAGATGTATGTGTTTATGACATCAGCACAGTTGCCGTAGTTATAATAGGTGTTTATTTCTGATACTTCATTGGCTAGAAAGTCCCTCTCAGTATTCCAAAGAATTAACCCTTGAATGACTGGCATTGCTCTTTTCTCCAGAAACCTGGAAAGTAATCATTATTATATTTTAAAATTGCCCTAATCCAAGTCCAATTAGTGAGCACATCTACAGATTTGATGTGTAGCAAGGACAGTAATTCCCTTAAGCCCTACTACATGCATAAATGCACAATATGAGTACACAGCAATCCCATAGGGAATGAATGATATGGAGGTCAATGCAGTTAGATGAAGAAGTATAAAGCCAAAAACCGGGGTGAGTGTTTCTCATATATAAGACTGTGTGAAATCAGGATTCTAATAATTTCAAAAAGAAATGTGCATTCGTTGGATACATGCATACTTTCCATATTTGCTGCAGATATTCAGCACTGTACTATAACACTGGCCTAATAGACAAGATTATCAATTTTCCATGAAAAAAATGGAGAACCTGCATGGAGTTTGATTTGAAGCATGTGATATCTTTTTGTGTCACAGGAAAACGAATGCGCCAAGTACAGTAACTTATTGAGGCGGATTCTGTGTGAAACATCGAATGAGATTCCATAACACATGAAGCTGTAGCTCTGCTGCAGAAATCCAAGGGTTAAGGGGAACCTGTAACCTCGGAAAATGCTATTTACCTGCAGCTATATGGTAAATCTGCAGGCTAACAGCGTTCCAATGCTGCTTGCAAGATGAACTTTATTTCTCCTGGGAGTCTCTGTTTTTTTCGTTATGAGGCATGTGCACGAAGCAGGTGAATGAAAGTTGGCTCCTGGGAGGAAATAACTTCATTTTCTTCTTGCAGCTGCACTTTCAGTCAGGAACAGCATTGTAATGCTATTAACTTGCAGATTAACCCTATTTTGAGAGGGTTCCCATTATCTGGAAGCTTCTGCCATGGACTAATTGGCAAATCTGAAATAGATTTAATAATGTGTAAACATATCACCTCATTCAGACGTCTGTTTTTCATGTTTGTGTCATATCAGTATTTTTCAGAGATGCAACACATGCCCAATATAATCTGTGTGGCAATTCACATGTTTTATTTTTTTGATAACCGTATGGTGTCCATTTTTTAACCTAGTCGTGGATCAAAATTCTCCAATCAAGTCTATGGGTCCACTGACAGTACACATTGCCATCAGTGTGCTGTCTGATTTAAACACTGCTATCATAACTTTTTATTCTAAGTATTTATTTTGCATACGAGAAAAACTCATGAAACTCTGATGGTAAAAACTGACCAAAATTGGACATTTGATTGCATACACGAAAGGAGACGGACATCTGATTAAGGCCTAAAGCCCCGTTCATATGTCAGGTTTTAATCAGTTGGTTTTCTTTCTAATTTTCATTCAATTTTGGTAATTGTATCAGTTTTTCTCTTCAGTGTGGTTCCCCTACCTTTAGGCTCTGGAAGTAGAAGCAACATCGTTGTTCTGTCCATTTTTTTAACTGACTCATAGACCTCAATAGGGAATCTTTATCTACAAATTGAATGAAAATCGGACCTGTCTCAATTTTGATTTGTAGGTCGATTGTCTGCAAAAAATTGATGTATAATGGAATATATTTCACCTGTTAGAAAACAAAGAGAATTCATAGAATAATACTGTCCATATGGAAGGGATGCAAGGGTGGTTCAAGGCTCCAACAATACCCACTATTTTATTAGGGCCCCTTAATGGACCTCCAGATCCATAGGGCCCTCCAATAAATTTTTTAGCTGTCTAGTCTGGATATTTAAATTACAGACCTATTCACTGAAATGTGATTTGGTCTGCAAATCGGAGAAATCTTGAGTCTGTAACTTTTTGCATACCAGCAGTCTGTAAAAAAACAGATGTGAAAAGAGCCATGTCCTATCCTTAAAGTGAACCTATCAGCAGGATTAATCACTATAAAGTAAAGTCATGGCCATAATGGCGCTGTGATGCTGATCTAGCTGACATGTGTAGGGAATTTATCTTGCTGTTTGCTATCCCCTCCCCCCCTTGTTATTTTTTATTTTGGCACTGTCCTATAATAAATAAATATTTGTTTGTTCTGCCTCTTTACCAGTACCTGCTGACTGAACTTCCCTCCCTCACTTCCTCCCTTTATACGGTTGTTTGAGTTGTCGGTCCATTGATAGGGTTGTCTGTGTTCTAGTGTGATGAGAAAAGTCACGGCCATAAAATATATCGGTTTGGAGAGTATGGAGCTGAAGACGAACTTGCCCTCCAAGATCGGTGGTGCATACTGTTTTGGATTCTGGATGATTACACATTTTACTGTTTAAAGAGAATTGTTATGTGAAAAAATAAAACACATTAATGAAACCTTGGTTGATGAAATCCGTCTTGTGGTCTTTGTTTAAGCTTAATTTGCAGTTTTCAGTTAATGAGATTCTCGTGCTCCGGGGCGGCCTGTGGTGGGATCAATGACCTCTCATAGGCCCATAAACATGCATATGTAAGCAGAGCACCACAGAAAGACCCCCCACAGACCACCCCAAAGCATGAGAGTCTCATTAACTGAAAACTACAAATAAAGATTAAACAACAACCACAAGACGGATTTCATCAACCAAGGTATTATTTTAATCAGTATTATTATTATTATTTCTTTATACAGCTCCACTAATTCCATAGAGCTGTACATGAGAAGGGGTTACATCAAAATACAAATATCACTTTCAGTAAACAAACTAACAATGACAGACCGGTACAGAGGGAAGAGGACCCTGCCCTTGCAGGCTTACATTCTACAGGATTATGGGGAAGGAGACAGTAGGTCGGGGGTTGCAGTAGCTCCGATTGTGTTGAAGTGGCCGAATGGTCATTACAGGTTGTAAGCTTTCTTGAAGAGGTGGGTTTTCAGGTTTCTTTTGAAGGATCCAAATGTGGTGGATAACCGGACGTGTTGGGGCACAAAATTCCAGAGGATGGGGGATATGCAGGAGAAGTCTTGGAGGCGATTGGGTGAGGAGCGAATAAGCATGGAGGAGAGAAGGAGGTGTTGGGAGGACCGGAAATTATGTGAGGGAAGATATTGAGAGATTAGTTTGAAAATATACAAAGGAGAAAGGTTATGGATGGCTTTGTAGATCAGTGTTAGTAGTTTAAACTGGATATGCTGGAAAATTGGGAGCCAGTGAAGGGATTTGCAAAGAGAGGAAGCAGGAGTGTAGCGAGGAGATATATTAATTAGTTCGGCAGCAGAGTTAAGGACGGACTGGAGGGGTGCGAGAGTGTTAGAAGGTAGGCCACAACGGAAGATGTTGCAGTAGTCAAGGCGGGAGATGATTAGGACATGCACAAGCATTTTGGTGGAGTAAGGGTTGAGGAAAGGACGGATTCTGGAAATATTTTTGAGCTGGAGGCGACAGGAGGTGGCGAGAGCTTGGATGTGCGGTTTGAGGGAGAGGGCACAAGAGAAATATAAGGTGTACATTTTATAGTTCAGAGTGAAGCTTTAGAAAGACAACATGGATCAGGGCTCATACCACTGAAGGCCCGCACTCCTTTCCCGTGGGCAGAATACTACTCAGACAATGCAGGGTGAGGGTAACACAGTGTGGTAATACTTTATTGGATCACTAACAGTCAGTAACATATTGTACAGTCCCAGCAAATATACACAATGGTGCAAATGACAGAGTCTTATCCTTCCTCTAGCCAGATATTCCAGAATATCTGTGATTTTGAGGCTTCTAGGGCCAACTACCCCAACCAGTAGCACCCCGCTTTTGTTAAGCACCCACAGTGAGTAGGTAGCAGCAAGCTCAGGAAGCTGACACAATACATTGAGGTAAGTGGCCAGGTGACCTGATTGTCCCAACAAGGGTCAGAGGGTTCAGTGATGGGCAGTGGAGCAGATCTGTATTCCACCAGTTGGTGCCATGGTTCCTTGGCTGCTGTCCTGTACAGTCTCACTGGAAACAGAGGCAGATCCCCTTTTATATTCTGCAGCTCTTATTCATAGCATTCTTCCACAGGATTGGGGGGAGGTGGGAGGAGGTAATCCCTATGTGTTGCTCAGCTAATCATCTGCAAAGGCTTTCAGCCATTACAGAGACATTTGCCTAATGTTATATGGTTTACGTAATTTATTATCATATTATCATAAATATTATGGTAACAGTGTTTCTTGTACTTTGCTACCATCTACTGGCTATTGTTATTATATGTTTTCATGTTCTGAATATATAATTCCCACAATGCCTCACTCCCTGCAACTCCTCCTATCTTCTTCCTCACATCCTTTCTGCTGGTCAGAGCCATCGTGTCAGAATGTGTATGAAGACTGAAGAGAGGATTCTCCTGTTACCTCTACCATCATCCTCCATATTCTACCTCATCTTTATCCCTTTATTTTCTCTGATATCTTATTTCATCTCATCAAGGTATTGTGAATAAAACCTGTTAAAATTCATCCCTGCATCTTCCTTCCCAGATGTACCACATGCAGTTGGTAAAGTATAGGAGGAGAGGTTACTGAGTAACATAATCTGCCATTGCTTGTACAGAGATCCATGTTCACATCCCTCAGACACATCTTACATACGTGCATTGTTGTCAAAATACCCTCATTGTTCAAGTGTTCAATTAACCTGCATATTTTGTTCTCCAACGTTTGTAGAATAAGCTGCAGGGATTGATACAATAGGTAATCAGCAGGCATTCAACAACTTAAACATTGATTGTTCAATTAACCTGCATCTTTGTCCTCCAAGGTTAGTAGAATAATAAAGTGCAGGAGCTGATACAATAGGTAATCAGAAGGCATTGAACAAATCGACAAACAACAATTCAATATACAACTAGAGTCAATTATCAGGCTCATATGAACAATGGCTCATGTCCCTTGACCTACTGAATAATACGTCTGCCATAACTAAGAATATGTGTCATCACATTCAGGTTGCTACAGGTACAGCAATACCAATTACTATATATAATTATGTTAAGTGCAGGTACACATCACGTCCGAAATCCTGGTCACTATGGGTCACTGCTCCACTTTTCCTGGCACTGTTTTAGGACAGAAACTATCACAGGGCTCTGCAGTGCCACCATCAGGCAGGTATAGCAGCTGCAGCTTCGGACATATATCGTTGTTCAACAATAGGCAAATAGGTAAAAAAAATAGAAAGACTGTGTCAGATCCTGTTACTTCACAGAGTAGAAAGTATCTGCTACCCACAGTAGTCCTGAATAGCAGCCAGCATGGACATGGCCATATTAACTAAGTCTGCTCCACTGCTGTTTTTTAATTTCCACATTGACTGATTGGATTACTTTCACTCCTCCCAAAACTGAGGTTTTCAAACTTTGATCGTGAGCGCCCCCAGACACAGGGCCACGCGTTTCGGTACCGGGCCTCTCTGGTTCGGTTCTGAGGCTGTCACGGTGGCTAGACCAGGTCCGTTACCCTGCTAAGGGGCGTCCAATGAAAGTGGTGAAACAGTCTGTCAGTGGTTCGTGACGCCACCTGTGGTGTTCGGTCAGGGTGACCGACGCTGCTATGGGGTCCGCTGGGGTGATGGAATGGCAGCCGGATGGTAAACCTTCCCACAGGTGAAGTTTGTCCCCAGGGCTTCCCAGTGGTGTAGGTGGCGATGGTGCGAGGTACAGTCAATAATGAGGACACAAGGTTGCAGTCTCTTTACCTCTTTACTGAAGGCTTCAGGATCCTCAATCCAGAGTACGTTTAACAGGGCTCTCAGTGACCGGCCGGTCCGATGCGCACATCCAGAGTTTCCTTCGCAGATGGAAATCGTTGCCTACCACTAGTGCCTGTGTGTTGTAGTCCTACCTTGCTGAGCATTCGGAATAGTCCTCACAACTGCTGTTCTCGTTCGTTCGTTCTCTACAGCTCTCTTTCGTTCTTTGGTTCCAGATGTTACTAGTTTCTAACGTCCCCCAGGTATGTTATGGCTAGGACGCCACCCATATGACGGGAAGGCTTGGAAGTCTTCCGGGACCCTAGAGACGCCCCTCTCCCAATGTTGCCCCCTATGTCTTCGTAGGTATAGTAAGGTAGACAGCCAACCTATGATTAACTGTCCAGCGGAGTTTGAAGTAAGGCCTCAAGTCAGTTACTCCTACGGTGTTCCGGCCACCGACTACGCGCCTCAGTAAGATGTTGCCTCTCTCTCTCTCGGCACGACTCTTACTGGCTCTCCTTTGTGCTTGATCTCGTTTACACGGTTCCACAATATCCTTCCCTTCATGTCTCTTTCTTAGGATACCGCCACAGGGTGTGCAGGCGCGGTTACGTTACGTTCTGTTCGCTAGGCACCTGCCAGGTTCCCACGCCTGACAGGGACCCCCCTGTGCCTTCTCCCTGCAACACCCCCTGCCACGGGATGTTGCCTGGATCCAACCCAGTCAGCTTATGACTAACTTCCTCCCCAGCCCCTAGTTTTACCAGTGTGAGGAGTGGCCCAATAAATAAAGCCTTTTTCTTCCCCTAGTGGCCGGAGTGTGAAGTGTAATGTGTTCTGGTGATACCTGGTCAGGAGAACTCCTTAGTGCCATCAGACATACCGCTACTCCCCTTAGCGGCAGAGTGCCACACTGCAACGACCAGGTCTCTGGGGCGCTGCAATCGCTGCTATATAACCCCTTAAATGCTGCTTTCATGCTCTAGCAGAACATTTAAGTGGTGTGATTCTGGTGGCAAGCAATATTGCTGCCAGCTGCCTGGCAGTTGCCAGTTGGATACTGATGGGTTGTAAAGGTGGCTACAGCATCTTGATAATCCAGTAAAGTCGGGCCACAGGCTTTGCTTATTAGAAGTCCGTCATTTACTATATATACCGCAATATATAAGCATTGAAATGTATAGAAAAAATGATCAAACAAGGAGACTAAAAAAAAACCATATAAAAAACTTTTTTTAATAAGCTGTACAGAAAAAAATAAAAGGTCAAGTTGGCTGGCAACCATGGTGGAGAGTCAGTTTAAACTGCTAAATATATTGTTACAATCATTTTGACATGCGTTTTTAAAGTCTCCTCATCAGTCTCATCAGGTCTAAGAGCTGAACCATAAATATGGCTTTCTGTGCAAGCCCTAATAGTATTAAAATTATTATTTACAAATTACTGGACCTGGAGTGCAGGAAAATACACTGCTCAAAAAAATAGAGGGAACACTTACCTTCGGACTATAAGACGCACCGGACTATAAGACGCACCCAGGTTTTAGAGGTGGAAAATAGGGAAAAAAATATTTGAAGCAAAATGGTGGTAAAATATTTAATAACATAAACATACTATTATATGTGTTGTTATTATATATAATAGTATGTTATTATGTTGGAAGCTGTGGGTAGAAGATGGTGCTGCGGGACCAGTGTGGTGACTGTAAAGTATTGTATGAAGATGCTGGAGGGTGAGTATAAGAAGGGGGGCACAGGGCTTATATTTAAAGCACCACTCCAGCACTGAAAAATAACACTGGAGTGCTGCTTTGAGATCCCATTGGGAGAACTATAACTCCCAGCATGTCCTGCAGAACCTATGGCATGCTGGGAGTTATAATTCACCACAGAAGTGGCAGAGTGCTTTATTGTGTGTTGTAGTGACTAACCTTTCAATTGTGGCAGCCAGCCACACTGTGGTGAGGTAAAATGCTGGAGCATCCCATCCCATAACACCACAGAGCGCTCCCTCTTGTTGCCTCTCCACAGCACAGGAGTAAGCTTGCAGATTGTAGTGTGGTGTCTGCAGGACCTGTGATGACATCAGAAGAGGGAGGGCTCTGTGCTGTCATGTGACACTCCAGCCCGCCCACTTCATGACATCACACAGGTCCTTGTGCTGGAGCACTCAGCATCCAGCACAGCCCAGGCAAGTATGCAGCGATCTTGTCCCCTCTGGCCCCTGCTGCTGCCCCTCCTCCACCAGATACACAGATCTCCCCAGCTGCTGCAGGAATCCAGCGCTGGGGAAACCATGTGTGTCCCAGTGAAGGAGTATTAATTTGCTGCTCCTGACTCACCCCTCAGATGACAGGTGGGTGGGGAAGCAGCTAATGAATATTCCCTGCACTTTAATGATCGGGACCATGTGGTTTCCCCAGTGCTGATTCCTGAAGCCCTGCAGGGACATTTTTCTGCCTCCTGCCTCCCAGTGCAATCCCACTCGCTGCTGCCCCCTCCCCACGTTACATCCCTACCATAAGACGCACCCACACTTTCCTATCAAATTTGGAGGAAAAAAGTGCGTCTTATGGTCAGAAAAATACAGCACAATGTATCTCCAAGTCAATCACACTTCTGTGAAATCAACCTATCAACCTGTTGTGCAAATGGAACAGACAACAGGTAGAAATTATAGGCAATTAGCAAGACAACCATAAAGGAGTGGTTCTGCATGGGGTGACCACAGACTATTTTTCTGTTCTCATCCTTTTTGGTTGTTGGTTTGGTCACTTTTGGATTCTCTCATTGCTCTCACCCCTAGAGGTACTGTACAGCAGCATGAGGCAGTGTCTACAACCCACATAAGTTGCTCAAGCAGTGCATCTCATCCAGGATGGCACATCAATTCGAGCTGTGGCAAGATGGTGGTGAGTTCTCATTCAATGGAAGTCTTCAAACAGAGGCTGGACAGACTTCTGTCTGAGATGGTTTAGTAAATCCTGCGCTGCATTAAGCAGGGTGTTGGACACAATGACCTTTGAGGTCCAACTATAACATTCTATGATTCTATGTAGGGTAGCTGTGTCTGTCAGCACAGTGTCCAGAGCACGGAGCAGATATCAGGAGACAGGCCAGTATACCAGGAAACATGGAGGCAACAACCCAGCAGCAGGACCGCTACCTTCTCCTTTGTGCAATGAGGAACAGGAGGAGCACTGCCAGAGCCCTGTAAAATGACCTCCAGCAGGCCACTTACATCCACGTGCAAGAAACAGACTCCATGAGTGTGGTATGAGGGCCCAACATCCACTAGTGGGAGTTTTGTTTACAGCCCAACACAGTGCAGGGCAATTGGCATTTGCCAGAGAACACCAAGATTAGCAGATTCGACATTGGCGCACTGTGCTCTTCACAGATGAGAGCAGATTCACACTGAGCACATGTGACAGATGTGACAGAGTTTGGAGACACAGAGGCGAACATTCTTTTGCTTGCGACATCCTCCCACATGATTGGTTTGGCAGTGGGTCAGTAATGGTGTGAGGAGGCATTTGTTTGGAGGGCCGCACAGCCCTCTATGTGCTCGTCAGAGGTACCCTGACTGCCAGAGGTATCAGGATGAGGTCCTCAGACCCATTGTGAAACAATATGTAAGTGCAGTGGGCCCTGGGTTCCTTCTGATGCATGACAATGCTGTGCCTTATGTGGCTGAAGTGTATCAGCAGTTCCTGCATTATAAAGGCATTGATGCTATGGACTGGCCTACCCATTCCCCAGACTTGAATCAAATCTTGCACATCTGAGACATCGTGTCTCGTTCCATTCACCAACACCAGCACCTCAAACTTTCCAGGAGTTGACTGATGCTTTTATCCAGATCTGGGAGGAGATCCATCATGAGAACATCTGCCGCCTCATCAGGAGCATGCCCAGGCATTCTGGGGAGGTCATAGAGGCACATGGAGGCCACACACACTACTGAGCATCATTTCCTTGTCTTGAGGCATTTCCACTGTAGCCTTTAATTTGATTTTCCACTTTGATTTTGAGTGTCTTTCCAAATCCAGACTTCCATGGGACATTAATTTTGATTTACATTGATCATTTTTATGTTTTATTGTTCTCAACGCATTCCACTATGTAATGAATAAAGACTTCTAACTGGAATATGTCATTCAGTGATATCTAGGATGTGGTATTTTAGTGTCCCCTTTATTTTTTTGAGCAGTGTATATACTATTTGTATTATGAAATACTTAAAGGCTAGGCTCGCACAACAGTACTATTTTCTCATTGAAGAAAATCAGGCCGATTATGATAATCACACTCTGATCAGTGAGGTTGCCAGTGATCATAGTGTGCTCCGTTTCTCTCGTCAGAGGAGAAGATGGAGAAAAAAACAATATCCATCTTCCCAATTCTGTCAGTCTATGAAAAACGGACTGCAAAAAGATATCACCTGAGTGCAGTCCAATGGACTCATTGACTTGCATGGCCAGGTACAATCCAAATATTGGATGCAGATCAAGCATGCTTCGATTGTTTTTCTCTGATAGACTCTGTCCAAGGAAAAATCGGACATGTGCATGACTCGGTAGAATATCAGTGATTCGAGTGAGATCCAATGTTTTGTCCGATCGCAATCGAATACACATTACGGTCGTCTGCACGAGCCCTAATGGTTTCTTCACATAAAGCAAACACAGGTGAGATGCCGACCACATTTTATGGTCATAATCTGCTGTTATAGAGCAGGTTACCATGCAGCACAGGCATACGCTATTGCCAGGTTGCTATAATATTTATGGTACTTTTACAATTGCCAAAGATTTTACAAAAAGCAACATTTTCTTCTTATTTTTCAACAAAACACCTTTTCTATATTATTTTTTTTATTGTTTTTTTCTCTACAGCACTGGCACACTTGTTAATTACATTCATAGAAGACAAATCCGAGCCTCTGGGGCTGTGTACACCTGATTTGTTCTTCCTGTTGGTAATCCTTTGTCAATAATAAGCCTTACTGATGATGGCTTTATCAGGAAAGGAAGTGGCAGCAGGTATTAGACACAGCGAGGTATTGACATCCTGCAGCTGCTAAGTGCACGCACGCTGTACAGTATATGTAGAGCCGGATAAGCTCCGATCAGCAGAGATTTGCTGTATTCTGGTTCAGCGCTGATTAATGATCTCGGTAAGCAGAAGAAATATGCCCAGTACCAGGAGAGATCAATCAGGGGCGACCAGCAAGCTAGAGGCCCTTTACTGGGACCACCTTCACATGGCAGTATTTTCAGCAGTGTTTTTCATCACTATTTGTAAGCTATAACCAAGAGAAAAATATAAAACATGGAAATACAGGGTGGGCCATGTATATGGGATACGCCTAAATAAAATGGGAATGGTTGGTGAAATCAACTTCCTGTTTGCGGCCCATTAGTATATGGGAGGTGGAAACTTTCAAGATGGGTGGTGACCATGGCGGCCATTTTGAAGTTGGCCATTTTTTAATGCAACTTTATAAATGGCCCACCCAGGTGTATCCATATAAATGACCCACCCTGTAGTTGCACCTTCTCTGTTCTTTGGATCGAAGCCTATTTTTGGGTTAATATATTAATGCAAAATATTGATTTATATACTACTGTGTGAGAGGCCTTAGGCTATGTGCACACTTTGCAGATTCCACTGCGGATTTTTCCGCAGTGGAATTCCAAAATCCGCAGTGAAAACCAGTCGCGGTTTTTACTGCGGATTTATCGCGGTTTTTACTGCGGTTTCTTCTGTGGATTTTCATCTGCAGTTTCCTATTGGAGCAGGTGAAAATCCGCAGAAAAGAAGCGACATGCTGCGGAATGTAATCCACAGCGTTTCCGCGCGTTTTTTTCCGCAGCATGTGCACTGCGTTTTTTGTTTCCCATAGGTTTACATTGGACTGTAAACTCATGGGAAACTGCTGCAGATCCGCAGCGGTCAAATCCGCTGCGGATCCGCAGCAAAATCCGCAAAGTGTGAATATAGCCTTAGGGTGGAAAAAGTAATGCAGGTAGACACTAGCATTAATTTAACAGGAGTCTGTCAGCTCAAGTTGACAATATAATCTAAGCACAGAGTCTTATAAAAATCACAATTTGTGTGTTCTTAGCGCTGCCACCATTCTGCAGAAATGGAAGTTTCATAAATAAGGTAATTAGGATGATTGGTGCACCCTTGGTGTGGCCAAGAGTATCAGTGCAACCTTCCGCCCACTGGTATTGCAAAATCAATGGCGCCCCTCTGCTTCCGTTTCCATACAACTGATCCATTTCGGACATTAATTACGTCTGTCTTGTCTTCAAAATGGAAAAAACAAAGCAAATGGAATGTCCAAATGCAATGTGAATGGAGCCTTATTTGGTACCTGAATGACCTTATTATTAACTCGCTGTTATAATTCATCAAAGTGTTTATGTCAGTTTTTCTGGCATAAAAGACTGAAAAGTTGCAGCATGTTTGCATAGTGGGAGGTTACACAAGGATATAGTGACTTTTGGTATTTTCATACCAGTTTCACCGAAATGGGCAGAGATAGAGATGGTGAACAAAAAAAGAAAAAAAAGATGTGCACCTGTAGGGATCGCACAAAAATATCTATTTAACATGCATATATGTATATATATATATATATATATATATATATATATATATATAAAACTAGATGGTGGCCCAATTCTAACGCATCGGGTATTCTAGAATATGTATTTATGTATGTATAAAGCAGCCACATAGTATATAGCACAGGCCACATAGTATATAGGAGCCATGTAGTATATAGCAGACAAATACTACGTGGCCTGTGCTATATACTATGTGGCTGCTATATACATACATATTGTAGAATACCCGATGCGTTAATACAGGCCACGCAATATATAACAGTGGCCACGTAGTATATAACACAGCCACGTACTATATAACACAACCAACGCAGTACATAGCAGCCACGCAGTATATAACACAGGCGACGTAGTATATACTGTAACACAGGCCACGCAGTATATAACACTGGCCACGTAATATATAGCACAGTCCATGCAGTATATAGCAGCCACACAGTATATAACAGTGCCCACGCAGTATATAGCAGCCACGTAGTATATAACACTGCCCACGCAGTATATAACAGTGGCCACGTAGTATATAGCACGCAGTGTAGAACATAGCCCACGTAGTATATAGCACAGCCACGTAGTATATAGCACAGCCCACGTAGTATATAGCACAGCCCACGTAGTATATAGCACAGCCACGTAGTATATAACACAGCTCACGCAGTATATCACACAGCCCACATAGTATATAACACTGCCTATATAGTATATAGCAGCCACGCGGTATCTAACACAGCCCACATAGTATACAGCAGTGTGGGCACCATATCCCTAATAATTAAAATAAAAAATAGTTATATACTCACCCCTGGGATCCAGCGATGCTCCGGCGATACGCACATAGCTGCCGCCCTCTTCCGTTCACAGGATGCATTGCGAAATTACCCAAATGACTTAGCGGTCTTGCAAGACCACTAAGTTTTCTGGGTAATTTCACAATGCATCGCCGGGAACGGAAGATGGCGGCTGGCTCGATCGGCTCGGCGGACTACGGAGGGTGTTATGATCTGGTGGCCTAGGAGCAGCATGAGACGGACTCTGGAGAAGGTGGTCCCTGTACTGACCGCAAACCCTGAACCTAGCAGCGCAACTAGAAGTAGCCGTGGGGGGTACCTAACACTCCCTAGACCCCTCAACACAGCCTAAGATCTAACTTCCCCTAAAGACAGAAACAGGAAACCTATCTTGCCTCAGAGAAAATCCCCAAAGGATAGATAGCCCCCCACAAATATTGACTGTGAGAGGAGAGGGAAATAACATACGCAGATATGAAATCAGATTTTAGCATAGGAGGCCATACTAGCTAAAAAGAAAGAATAGAACACAGTACTATGCGGTCAGTATTAAAACACTAGAAAATATCCACCACAGAAAATACAAATCACCACATCTGACTAAAGACATGGAGGGTATATCTGCATCTCCAGAGACACAGCTTGGCTGCAAAAAATCCTCCACAGACAAAGCTGGACAAGATAAAAACATGAATATGCACAGAACTATAAGGTCCACAGCAGGTGGACAGCAAAAACAAAGCCAGGACTTATCTTTGTAGAAAAGCACAACAAACTGGAGAGACCAGCAGGGAAGTGAATCCTCCAAAAACAATGGACAACTGGCAAGGACTAAAGAGTCCTGCAAAGCTATATACCCCAGTCAGTTTTGCAATTAGTAGATACACCTGTCCAATCCTGCAGTCCAGGCACAACTGCATTACCCTCTACAACCACAGCAGGGAGCCCAAAAGCTGAATTCACAACAGGAGGGTGAGAATAGCAGGTTTTTTTTTTTTTTTTATTATTTTTAACATTACATTTCTTTACTATTGATGCCGCGTAGGCAGTATCAATAGTAAAAAGTTGGGGACACACAGGGTTAATAGCAGTGGTTACGGAGTGCGTTACCCGCGGCATAACGCGGTCCGTTACCGCCGGCATTAACCCTGTGTGAGCGGTCACTGGAGGGGAGTATGCGGGCGCCGGGCACTGACTGCGGGGAGTAAGGAGCGGTCATTTTCTTCCGGACTGTGTCCGTCGCTGGTTGGTCGTGGCTGTTTTGCCGTGACCAATCAGTGACTTGGATTTCCATGACAGACAGAGGCCGCGACCAATGAATATCCGTGACAGACAGACAGAAGGACAGACGGAAGTAACCCTTAGAAAATTATATAGTAGATAAACCTATATGAGAACCTGGATCAATGATTGTGGACTTGATAATCCACCATCTCAGATGAATAGTGGTAGTAGGAATTACTATTGCCCCTGAGGAAGCTGCACTAGTTGCGGCTATACGCGTGGAATCTTCCTTCCATCCTTACCTTATGACACAGGTTTTGTACGAGCTCACCTGAAATGGTGGATTATCAAGTCCACAATCCTTGATCCAGGTTCTCACATAGGTTTATTATATACCTATGCAGGATATTCACCTTATATCAAGGTTATGGATCAAACATTCGCAGGTCAGCCAGTTGTCATCAGGAGGTCTCTTTCATTTACTGGCACTTAGTTTTTCGATACCCTAATGCATTTTTATAGTAATGGTGTGTATTAGCCCATGTCTGCACATTTGCACTTTGTTTATTCATATGCACTTTATATAGGGATTAGTTAATCATTAATTTTAATTAGCCTAAGTATCTGGTTATTTCTTCATCCCTTGATTGTTTACATCATGTTATGGCATTAGGAATGACTTTATGAGCTTGTATCTTGCTTTAATGGCCTGCTATTTGAGTGCGCATAATTCCATACCTGGGCGCGGGGGGTCTCCACAGCACCTTATCCTCCATCTTGACTCGAGCGCACAGCCTTGGACATATTACAGGTGACTATCTGTGACATTTTGATACTGATTAAGGAGCACTTATGAGTATTTCTTAGGGCACATAGCGATAATTCATCGCTCCCCATAATCACTGCATAGCCTTCCGCTAAACTTTCTGGGCTCTTTTTGCCTTCTTTTCCTCATTGCCCTTCCTATACCACATACACTAGTACCCTGTATACCACTCTGTGTGCTGGGCATTATATTGTTATCGGGCATCCCCCAAGCAGCTTTCCCTATTGACACACATATAATAGATGTAATAATCTGTGGATACACATGTGACATATTGAAATAGCAGCTTGTCTTGGGATCCCTGTTTATACTTTTCAGTACTGTGGTGTGCCTCCCTGGTATTTGGAGGTTTTCCGTTCCCCCATTTCATGTCTAATTTTATTTTTTGTATGACACACTTTTAGATTGTTTTTCAATAAATGTATTGTTTTATCATTATCTCCTTCACTTCATTTTTTCTATTGGTACCCACCATGTGAAATATGCTTATAATTCCATACCTGTTGCCTATTGATACGTTTGGATATACCACAACTTTAATAAGTGTTGTTTTGTTGTACTTATATGGTCTATGGGTTTTTTAATTACTTTTAACTTCTTTTGTTGTCAGTGTATAAATTGCATTTTAAATAAATAAAATATTTTCATTTTGTGACATCCCTAGTTGTCTACCGTATTTTTCTGACCATAAGACGCACTTTTTTCCTCCAAATTTGGGAGGAAAGTGTGGGTGCGTCTTATGGTAGGGATGTAGCATGTAGGGAGGGGGGCAGCAGCGAGTGGGATCGCAATGATATCCCACTTCAGGAGGCAGAAAAATGTCCCCACTGCAGGGAATTAGTGATGGGGAAACCATGTGGTCCCGATGATTAAGTGCAGTGAATATTCATTAGCTGCTTCCCCGCCCACCTATCAGCTGAGTGGTGAGTCAGGAGCAGCAAATGAATACTGCACTTAAGCAGCGACACACATGGATTCCTCAGCGCTGATTCCTGCAGCAGCTGGGGAGATCCGTGTGTCTGGGGGGAGAGGAGATCGCTGTACCTTCCTGGGCTGGAGCTGAGTGCTGTGCAGTGTGCACAAGGAGGACCTGTGATGATGTCAGAAGTGGGCGGGCTGGAGCATCACATGGCAGCACAAAGCCCTCCCTCTTCTTGACATCATCACAGGTCCTTCAGACTCCAACACAAGAATCTGCTGGCTTCCATTACCTGTGCTGTGGAAAGGCAATGAGAGGGAGGGCTCTGTGTGCAGTCATGGGATGCTTTTACCTCACCACAGTGTGGCTGGCTGCCACAATTAAGAGGTTAGTCTTTCCAAAACACGATAAAGCACTCTGCCACTCCTTTAGTGAACTATAACTTCCAGCATGTCATAGGATCTGCAGGACATGCTGGGAGTTATAGTTCTCCCATGGGATTTTAAAGCAGCACTCCAGTGTTATTTTGCAGTGCTGGAGTGGTGCTTTCAATATCAGCCCTGTGCCCCCATTCTTATACTCACCCTCCAGCATCTTCATATAGTACTGTACAGACACCATACTGGTCCCGCAGCTTCCAACATAATAACATACTATTATATATAATAACACCACATATAATAGTATGTTATTAAATATTTTACCACATTTTTTTGCTTCAAATATTTTTTCCCTATTTTCCACCTCTAAAACCTGGGTGCGCCTTATAGTCCGGTGCGTCTTATAGTCCGAAAAATACGGTATATCTTTTTTCTTTCTTTGTCCACTGTATTTCATCTATATTTTAAACGAAGAAAAATATACCAGCTCACCCATGATGCATAAACCAATCTTCGGGAGCACGGACCCGCTGTGTCCAGTGTTGTGAATTCCGCTCTTGGGCTCCCTCCGGTGGTTGCAAGTGGCACTTTTGTGAGTTCTGCTCTTGGGCTCCCTCTTGTAGTTTCAAGTGGTATGGCTGCTCCTTGGATTTAGCTGTCAGCAGCTGCTTCTGCTGATTGTCTTTTCTGCTCGGCTATTTATGCCTGGCTCTTTCTTTCAGCCAGTGCCACTTGAAAATGGTTCCTGGTTGGATTCACATCTCTTTGGATTTCCCTGTTATCCTGACCAGTTCAGCAAAGCTAAGTTCTTGCTTGCTCTTTTCTGTCCACAGATTGTGGACTTATCCGTTCTGTGCTTTCTATGTTTGTCCAGCTTATCAGTATGAATATTCTCTGTGTTGCTGGAAGCTCTGGGAAGCAGATTTACCCTCCACACCTTTAGTCAGGTGTGGAGATTTTTGTAATCTCTGCGTGGATTTTTGTAGTTTTTTATACTGACCGCACAGTATTCCATCCTGTCCTATCTATCTAGCTAGACTGGCCTCCTGTGCTCATCCTGGTTTCATTCTGTGTATGTCTTTTCCCTCTCCACTCACAGTCATTATTTGTGGGGGGCTAATCTATCCTTTGGGGATTTTCTCTGAGGCAAGATAGTTTTCCTGCTTCTATCTTTAGGGGTAGTTAGCTCTTAGGCTGTGTCGAGGTGCCTAGGGAGAGTTAGGAGCATCCCACGGCTACTTCTAGTGTTGTGTTGAGCTTAGGGACTGCGGTCAGTGCAGATACCACTTCCTTCAGAGCTCATTCCATGTTGCTCCTAAACCACCAGATCATAACAGTCCAGGCGTATAAAGTCAAAAAAAGAAAGGAATGTCCAACTTCACCGAATCTGTAAAAAAGAGTTTTCTTTATTCACAAACTTTAAACATAGAGGATACAGACTTCAGCACGAACCATATGGGTAAGAATCTCAATGCGTTTCTGGAGACTAAGCTCCCTTAATCAGGGAAATTCTTTCTCGCTCGCTCTCTTTCTCTTTATACTATTGATGCTGCCTATGCAGCATCAATAGTAACAAGATATAATGTTAAAAATAATTTAAAAAAATAAAAGATTGCAATATTCTCACCTACTGGCGTTCCCACGCAGCGTCACCGATGCTCCTGGCAGCTAGTGTTACTTCCTAGTAATACATTGCGAAATCTCGCGAGAAGTCGCGGTCTCTTCTCGAGAGATTTCGCAATGTGTTATTAGGAACGCTAGCTGCCGGGAGCATTGCTGCGCGGGAACGCCGGTAGGTGAGAATACTGCGATTTGTTATTTTTTTTAACCTGGTTTGTGTTGTGTATGCGTTTTCGTAGCTGAAAACCGCTGCGAAGACGCATACACAACAAGTGCACATAGCCTCGACGGGTCCGTCAGAAAGACGGGCCTAGTGCACACGTTTTCCACAATCTGCACAGGATCCGTTAGGGGCCTTTTTGTTTAAAGTCAACATCAATATTTCCTATAACAACATTGTTCCATGGGAACTGACAACTACAAAAGTTGTGAGTAGGTGCAGATGTCAGTGATTCCTCTACAGTAGAAATGGTAGGTTAGAGTGGTAAATCTCTGAAATGCCTTGGTGTAGCTGTAATGGTTTCCAGGGTGGTAGCCACAGGCAAATGTCATGTGTCCAACGTTCCAGCACGTTACAGACAATTGTGTGTCCTGGCTGGGTGCTATGATGACCTTGTGCCCAGCAGACCTCTGGTAGCCGATGGTATTGGCTGGCCAGGACCACGAGTTCCACAGATTAGTAAAGGAGACTTATGTGCAAACATGGTAACTTTACTGAACTTTATGAGGGTTATGTACAAGGGATAAGCGAGTACACAGTCTTAAGCACTTTTCATTCACAGCAAGAAGTCTTTTCACTGACATTGCTTCCTTCCACTGTAGTCTATCCAGAGTCAGTGTAACGCACTGTTTTGCTCTACTTCATCACACTAAACCACACAAGAGACGGCCTAATCACCGTCACCTCAAAGAAGCAAACACCTTTATATTAAATCCAATGATCTTTTATTGAAAAATAACAAGAGACATTTAATATTAACCACATATTCAAAATCTCACCATTGTTATAACCCCAAGGAGGGTAGGTAACTGGTATACATTAATTAACCCCTTTACCCCCAAGGGTGGTTTGCACGTTAATGACCAGGCCAATTTTTACAATTCTGACCACTGTCCCTTTATGAGGTTATAACTCCGAAACGCTTCAACGGATCCTGGTGATTCTGACATTGTTTTCTCGTGACATATTGTACTTCATGATAGTGGTAAAATTTCTTTGATAGTACCTGCGTTTATTTGTGAAAAAAACGGAAATTTGGCGAAAATTTTGAAAATTTCGCAATTTTCAAACTTTGAATTTTTATGCAATTAAATCACAGAGATATGTCACACAAAATACTTAATAAGTAACATTTCCCACATGTCTCCTTTACATCAGCATAATTTTGGAACCAATTTTTTTTTTGTTAGGGAGTTATAAGGGTTAAAAGTTGACCAGCAATTTCTCATTTTTACAACACCATTTTTTTTTAGGGACCACGTCTCATTTGAAGTCATTTTGAGGGGTCTATATGATAGAAAATGCCCAAGTGTGACACCATTCTAAAAACTGCACCCCTCAAGGTGCTCAAAACCACATTCAAGAAGTTTATTAACCCTTCAGGTGTTTAATAGGAATTTTTGGAATGTTTAAATAAAAATGAACATTTAACTTTTTTACACAAAAAATTTACTTCAGCTCCAATTTGTTTTATTTTACCAAGGGTAACAGGAGAAATTGGACCCAAAAAGTTGTTGTCCAATTTGTCCTGAGTACGCTGATACCCCATATGTGGCAGTAAACCACTGTTTGGGCGCATGGGAGAGCTCGGAAGGGAAGGAGCGCTATTTGACTTTTCAATGCAAAATTGACAGGAATTGAGATGGGACGCCATGTTGCGTTTGGAGAGCCACTGATGTGCCTAAACATTGAAACCCCCCACAAGTGACACCATTTTGGAAAGTAGACCCCCTAAGGAACTTATCTGGATGTGTGGTGAGCACTTTGACCCACCAAGTGCTTCACAGAAGTTTATAATGCAGAACCGTAAAAATAAAAAATCATATTTTTTCACAAAAATTATATTTTTGCCCCCAATTTTTTATTTTTCCAAGGGTAAGAGAAGAAATTGGACCTCAAAAGTTGTTGTCCAATTTGTCCTGAGTACGCTGATACCCCATATGTGGCAGTAAACCACTGTTTGGGCGCATGGGAGAGCTCAGAAGGGAAGGAGCGCAGTTTGACTTTTCAATGCAAAATGGACAGAAATTGAGATGGGACGCCATGTTGCGTTTGGAGAGCCACTGATGTGCCTAAACATTGAAACCCCCCACAAGTGACACCATTTTGGAAAGTAGACCCCCTAAGGAACTTATCTAGAGGTGTGGTGAGCACTTTGACCCACCAAGTGCTTCACAGAAGTTTATAATGCAGAACCGTAAAAATAAAAAATCATATTTTTTCACAAAAATTATATTTTTGCCCCCAATTTTTTATTTTTCCAAGGGTAAGAGAAGAAATTGGACCTCAAAAGTTGTTGTCCAATTTGTCCCGAGTACGCTGATACCCCATATGTGGCAGTAAACCACTGTTTGGGCGCATGGGAGAGCTCGGAAGGGAAGGAGCGCCGTTTGACTTTTCAATGCAAAATTGACAGGAATTGAGATGGGACGCCATGTTGCGTTTGGAGAGCCACTGATGTGCCTAAACATTGAAACCCCCCACAAGTGACACCATTTTGGAAAGTAGACCCCCTAAGGAACTTATCTGGATGTGTGGTGAGCACTTTGACCCACCAAGGGCTTCACAGAAGTTTATAATGCAGAGCCATAAAATAAAACAAAATTTTTTTCCCACAAAAATTATTTTTTAGCCCCCAGTTTTGTATTTTCCCTAGGGTAACAGGAGAAATTGGACCCCAAAAGTTGTTGTCCAATTTGTCCTGAGTACGCTGATACCCCATATGTGGGGGGGAACCACCGTTTGGGCGCATGGGAGGGTTCGGAAGGGAAGGAGCGCCATTTGGAATGCAGACTTAGATGGAATGGTCTGCAGGCGTCACATTGCGTTTGCAGAGCCCCTAATGTACCTAAACAGTAGAAACCCCCCACAAGTGACACCATTTTGGAAAGTAGACCCCCTAAGGAACTCATCTTGATGTGTTGTGAGAGCTTTGAACCCCCAAGTATTTCACTACAGTTTATAACGCAGAGCCATGCAAATAAAAAATATTTTTTTTTCCACAAAAATTATATTTTAGCCCCCAGTTTTGTATTTTTCCAAGGTTAGCAGGAGAAATTGGACCCTAAATGTTGTTGTCCAATTTGTCCTGAGTACGCTGATACCCGATATGTGGGGGGGAACCACCGTTTGGGCGCATGGGAGGGCTCGGAAGGGAAGGAGCATCATTTGGAATGCAGACTTAGATGGATTGGTCTGCAGGCGTCACATTGCGTTTGCAGAGCCCCTAATGTACCTAAACAGTAGAAACCCCCCACAAGTGACCCCATATTGGAAACTAGACCCCTCAATGAACTTATCTAGATGTGTTGTGAGAACTTTGAACCTCCAAGTGTTTCACTACAGTTTATAACGCAGAGCCGTGAAAATAAAAAATCTTTTTGTTTTCCCACAAAAATTATTTTTTAGCCCCCAGTTTTGTATTTTCCCAAGGGTAACAGGAGAAATTGGTCCACAAAAGTTGTTGTCCAATTTGTCCTGAGTACGCTGATACCCCATATGTTGGGGTAAACCCCTGTTTGGGCACACAGGAGAGCTCGGAAGGGAAGGAGCACTGTTTTACTTTTTCAACGCAGAATTGGCTGGAATTGAGATCGGACGCCATGTCGTGTTTGGAGAGCCCCTGATGTGCCGAAACAGTGGAAACCCCCCAATTATAACTGAAACCCTAATCTAAACACACCCCTAACCCTAATTCCAACGGTAACCCTAACCACACCTCTAACCCTGACACACCCCTAACCCTAATCCCAACCCTATTCCCAACTGTAAATGTAATCTAAACCCTAACCCTAACTTTAGCCCCAACCCTAACTGTAGCCCCAACCCTAACCCTAACCCTAGCCCTAACCCTAGCCCTAACCCTAACCCTAGCCCTAACCCTAGCCCTAACCCTAGCCCTAACCCTAGCCCTAACCCTAACCCTAGCCCTAACCCTAGCCCTAACCCTAGCCCTAACCCTAACCCTAGCCCTAGCCCTAACCCTAGCCCTAACCCTAGCCCTAGCCCTAACCCTAGCCCTAACCCTAGCCCTAACCCTAGCCCTAGCCCTAACCCTAGCCCTAACCCTAGCCCTAATGGGAAAATGGAAATAAATACATTTTTTTTTATTTTTCCCTAACTAAGGGGGTGATGAAGGGGGGTTTGATTTACTTTTATAGCGAGTTTTTTAGCGGATTTTTATGATTGGCAGCCGTCACACACTGAAAGACCCTTTTTATTGCAAAAAATATTTTTTGCAATACCACATTTTGAGAGCTATAATTTTTCCATATTTTGGTCCACAGAGTCATGTGAGGTCTTGTTTTTTGCGGGACGAGTTGACGTTTTTATTGAAAACATTTTTGGGCACGTGACATTTTTTTATCGCTTTTTATTCCGATTTTTGTGAGGAAGAATGACCAAAAGCCAGCTATTCATGAATTTCTATTGGGGGAGGCGTTTATACCGTTCCGCGTTTGGTAAAATTGATAAATCAGTTTTATTCTTCGGGTCAGTACGATTACAGCGATACCTCATTTATATCATTTTTTTATGGTTTGGTGCTTTTATACGATAAAAACTATTTTACAGAAAAAATAATTATTTTTGCATCGCTTTATTCTCAGGACTATAACTTTTTTATTTTTTTGCTGATGATGCTGTATGGCAGCTCTTTTTTTGCGGGACAATATGACGCTTTCAGCGGTACCATGGTTATTTATATCTGTCCTTTTGATCGCGTGTTATTCCACTTTTTGTTCGGCGGTATGATAATAAAGCGTTGTTTTTTGCCTCATTTTTTTTTTTTTTTCTTACGGTGTTTACTGAAGGGGTTAACTAGTGGGACAGTTTTATAGGTCGGGTCGTTACGGATGCGGCGATACTAAATATGTGTACTTTTATTGTTTTTTTTTTTAATTTAGATGAAGAAATGTATTTATGGGAATAATATATATATTTTTTTTTCATTATTTTGGAATATTTTTTTTAATTTTTTTTACACATTTGGAAAATTTTTTTTTTACTTTTTTACTTTGTCCCAGGGGGGGACATCACAGATCAGTGATCTGACAGTTTGCACAGCACTCTGTCAGATCACTGATCTGACATGCAGCGCTGCAGGCTTCACAGTGCCTGCTCTGAGCAGGCTCTGTGAAGCCACCTCCCTCCCTGCAGGACCCGGATCCGCGGCCATCTTGGATCCGGGGCTCGAGCAGGGAGGGAGGTGAGGAGACCCTCGCAGCAACGCGATCACATCGCGTTGCTGCGGGGGGCTCAGGGAAGCCCGCAGGGAGCCCCCTCCCTGCGCGGTGCTTCCCTGCACCGCCGGCACATCGCGATCATCTTTGATCGCGGTGTGCCAGGGGTTAATGTGCCGGGGGCGGTCCGTGACCGCTCCTGGCACATAGTGCCGGATGTCAGCTGCGATAAGCAGCTGACACCCGGCCGCGATCGGCCGCGCTCCCCCCGTGAGCGCGGCCGATCGGCTATGACGTGGGTTAAACAATCAACGGGGGTTAATAAAGTGAAGAGAAAATAATATATACAAATTCCAATCAATAATTCAGGTGCTAAACAGCATCCTTGCTACACATGTACATATTACCATCTAATATTATACTGGAGGAATTATTGCGGTGCAAAAAAGAATCCTACTGGCTCATTATAAAGCTATACATAAAGCCATTATTGAGCATCCTAACTAGTTCCCACCAGTAGTAGCAAAAGCATAATCACCTTACCTCCGTAATAACCCTCATGCAAAAGTTTGTGCCGGTGACCGACCCTCCGCGCCCCGACGCGCGTTTCGCCCTCTAGCTTCTTCCGGGGGCATAGCTTGTCGCCACAGTCCTTTTCAGAGAGTTTCTCTATGCCCGCTCAGCGGCTTCACCTCCTATCGCTACGGACATCTTGGATCCACCACTCGGGACCCTCACTAATCCAACAGTGTCAGTCTTCTTTAGGTCTGTATTTTTGGCATTTATCAAGCTCAGGATCTCTCGTGACACATCGTCCTATCCAAGGACTCATTTAAGGTAGAAGGCCACTCTGTCGCTCTTCTGTTCCTGGTTGCGCTACCTCGTTGTCCCATCGTCTCCTTTGCAGTACTTCACCCAAACGGCAGAACAGCACACTTGCCACTTCTTCTTCTAACTCGTCTCTCTGACTAACTTCAGGAAGCAGGTCACTTGTCCTAGCATTAAGCCCTCCCCCGTGGGCTGGTCCCAACATTAACTCTCTCCCTGACCCTGCAGTCTGTTGCTGGGTAAACATAACCTTTCACCTACATTCTATGCAAACACTACCATATGTCCTAAGTCCTAACCTGCATCTTTCATGCATCACATTATAATACCTTCCATTATCACATTACAATGGCAGACATCTTACACTTCACATGACACAAGATGTACACAAGACACATGACAATATTCAGATTACACATCACATACACAGCACTGATGTCACCAAGGGGGAGCAGGGCAATATGTCCTTCTCCTTACATAGCCATCCTGTCCTGCTGAACAATACAGCCTGCTGCTGTTTCCATTGTTTGCTGTCCTATGTTGTGGAACCACTGTCATCCAATATAATTATAGTATCTTTCCACTGGAGAAGAATCAGACATACAGTAGAAGTGTAAGCTTGGCTGCTATTTCAGCAGTGATAACACAATCTCTCCATTGTAAAGTAAATCCTAAAATTAGAGCTGGCAAACTGACACATCTCTCTATAAATATCCTAGACTGGATCGAATGTTTGCAGAGGTCATGTTGAGAATTCATTCACATATATTGGATTTGGTCACAGTTCAGACGAGGACATTTTCCCAGTAATAATCACAAGTCTTTGTTTACAAGAACATTTTGGAACAATTTTAAAAATAATAATAGAAGATATCTAACTAAGGAGATATGTGTCCTGTGAGGACATTATTATTAAAATATAATACATGTATGTCATTATCACACAGATCAAAATGAACAAGGCATCTTCTTATCCAGCATGGATCTTAGGCATTAAGTACAGTAGTTCAAAGCGAGGACAGCAGCATTTTATAAAAGGGTATTCTAAAGTTTGAAAGTTATCCCCTATCCACGGGATGGTGGAAAACTTCCCAATCGCTGAGTATCACATTCTATTACCCCCACCCCACCCCAGATCCTGAGAACCTTTGTGAATGGAGCTCTGGGCAATTATGTGTACTGTCGCTCGGGTCCTTCTTTTGGAAATGCCAAAGACCAGCCGAGCGCAGTGCTCGGGTATCTCCGGCGGTCATATTAGGAATGAATGGAATGGCATTGTGCATGATTAACCACCACTGGTTTCACACAAGGCTCTTTAGAGCCCCAGTTCTCGGGATGAGTGGAGGACCTCATGGTTGGAACCCTAGCAATCAAGAAGTTATTCCCTATTCAATGGATAGGGGATAACTTTCAAACATGAGAATACCCTTGTAATGGTTTAGATCTTAGAGGTTTTTGGAGGTATTCTGGGGAAGGGTGAGGGCTTATCTTACCCCCCCCCCCTTCCCAAAAAAAAAAAAATAGACAAAAACATGCTATGCTTTTGTTTATACTATTGATATGCAAACTTATCCATCCTCTCAGTGACAGACAAGAAATAAACCCTGTGTATTCGGATCCTCTAGCCACACTCTGGTGTACCTGTCCCCTGGTATCTGTTCCCTCTTCGTAAAATACATTTGGTAGATTAGTAAAATGTAGGGAACAGATGAATGGATTACGACAGCAAGCCCTGACTAAACAGAGTTTGTGTGTAGTCTGTTACCATGGAGATTCATACATTTGCAATGGAGCTGTAGACACAAAATGATAGGGTGTGTTTTCTAAAAGCGATTGTCCCAATTTGGCAAGTTATTTCCCATTCCAAGGATAAATGATAATCTGCTGATTACTGGGACCCCCACCTACCCTGAGAAGTGCCCCATTTGAATGGAGCAATAGCTGTCCATCACTCCATTTATTGTGAACGCAACTGCCATTGAACGGAGTGGTGGCACACATGTGCTATTATTCCAAATGGGGAACTTCAGAACCCGTTCCCCAGGATAGGGGACAGTATAAATTGTGGGACCCCAAGTGATCAGAGTGTTACCTCAAGTTTTCTTTGAAATACATTGCAGAAAAGAAATTGCAAAGGTGTGAGTAGCGTTTAACCCCTTGGAGGTTTGCTCCATAAAAGTAGCGCACAGGTAGTAATCAGAGGCCCTGCAGGACCCTATTATGGAGCTCTGATTGTGTGGGCACATCTGGGGACCTGCAACAACTGCTGAGATCGGCGATAACTCTGATCTCAGCAGTTTGACCTTCTAGGTGCTATCTGAGGTGTTTTACATACGCTAGTTGCATAAATGTCACAATTTCAGACTTACTTTTCTTCCCCTTAACGGTGTGTTGGCACACTACAAGGTGGCGGATTGTCAACCACTTTTTCTGTGTATGGCTGATTCAGAGACAGAAGGGGACTGGCTTAGTTATTGATCTACAGAAACAGACAGAATCTTGCAAGTATATCACCAACATGAACGGGACGAAGCCCTCACCATGTTTGAGAGAGGATCTGAAATCAGGACATTGGTGAAACTATCAGACATTAGAAAGTTTAGCTAATATCCGTCTGCAAGACATTCCACAAAACTTTTGTTATATTGCTAGATACCCCCTTTAAGAGTTTTTGAAGCATTATGGGCTGTAGGACAGTAGTGTTTAGGAGTGGGATACAGTTGTGGCCAAAAGTATTAACACCCCTGCAATTCTGTCAGATAATACTCAGTTTCTTCCTGAAAATGATTGCAATCACAAATTCTTTGGTATTATTATCTTCAATTAATTTGTCTTAAATGAAAAAACACAAAAGAGAATGAAGCAAAAAGCAAAACATTGATCATTTCACACAAAACTACAAAAATGGGCCAGACAAAAGTATTGGCACCCTCAGCCTAATACTTGGTTGCACAACCTTTAGCCAAAATAACTGCGACCAACCACTTCCGGTAACCATCAATGAGTTTCTTACAAAGCTCTGCTGGAATTTTAGACCATTCTTCTTTGGCAAACTGCTCCAGGTCCCTGATATTTGAAGGGTGCCTTCTCCAAACTGACATTTTTAGCTCTCTCCACAGGTGTTCTATGGGATTCAGGTCTGGACTCATTGCTGGCCACCTTAGAAGTCTCCAGTGCTTTCTCTCAAACCATTTTCTAGTACTTTTTGACGTGTGTTTTTGGGTCATTGTCCTGCTGGAAGACCCATGACCTCTGAGGGAGACCCAGCTTTCTCACCCTGGGCCCTACAATATGCTGCAAAATTTGGTGGTAGTCTTCAGACTTCATAATGCCATGCACACGGTCAAGCAGTCCAGTGCTAGAGGCAGCAAAGCAACCCCAAAGCATCAGGGAACCTCCGTCATGTTTGACTGTAGGGACCGTGTTCTTTTCTTTGAATGCCTCTTTTTTTCTCCTGTAAACTCTATGTTGATGCCTTTGCCCAAAAAGCTCTACTTTTGTCTCATCTGACCAGAGAACATTCTTCCAAAACGTTTTAGGCTTTTTCAGGTAAGTTTTGGCAAACTCCAGCCTGGCTTTTTTATGTCTCGGGGTAAGAAGTGGGGTCTTCCTGGGTCTCCTACCATACAGTCCCTTTTCACTCAGATGCCGACGGATAGTACGGGTTGACACCATTGTACCCTCAGACTGCAGGGCAGCTTGAACTTGTTTGGATGTTAGTCGAGGTTCTTTATCCAACATCCGCACAATCTTGCGTTGAAATCTCTTGTCAATTTTTCTTTTCCGACCACATCTAGGGAGGTTAGCCACAGTGCCATGGGCTTTAAACTTCTTGATGACACTGTGCACGGTAGACACAGGAACATTCAGGTCTTTGGAGATGGACTTGTAGCCTTGAGATTGCTCATGCTTCCTCACAATTTGGTTTCTCAAGTCCTCAGACAGTTCTTTGGTCTTCTTTCTTTTCTCCATGCTCAATGAGGTACACACAAGGACACAGGACAGAGGTTGAGTCAACTTTAATCCATGTCAACTGGCTGCAAGTGTGATTTAGTTATTGCCAACACCTGTGAGGTGCCACAGGTAAGTTACAGGTGCTGTTAATTACACAAATTAGGGAAGCATCACATGATTTTTCGTACAGTGCCAATACTTTTGTCCACCCCCTTTGTTATGTTTGGTGTGGAATTATATCCAATTTGGCTTTAGGACAATTCTTTTTGTGTTTTTTCATTTAAGACAAATTAAATGAAGATAATAATACCAAAGAATTTGTGATTGCAATCATTTTCAGGAAGAAACTGAGTATTATCTGACAGAATTGCAGGGGTGTTAATACTTTTGGCCATGACTGTACATGGTTAGAGAACAAGATACAGTGTCGTCCGGTAAATGAAAAGTTTTTGAAGTGCTAAACAATTCAGGCCCGAGATGTCAGGACGAGGTAAACAATGAGGACGCTGTCCGGACTAAGTAAAGCCAAGGGCAAAAAGAGAAACGTTCAGCAAATATTATTTCTGGAACCAGCGTCCCTTTATCAAGAAAATAAAATGAACATACAGGGCTCAGAAAGTTCAGTCAGCAATAAAAACAGCTGAAGTGCTGGCGTCAGCACAAGTGTTGTTATTACTCTTCTGAACCTGCTGCCGCTCCACAATGTCCAGGGGGAAGAGGCCTGACATCCACTACATTAATGTGGTTATGAAGCCACATCTAAGGCCTAATCCGATCTCTTCCGATCCCAGCGACATGCCTTACTGTGTTACTAGAACAGCACTACACACCAGCACACTAAAAAAAACTTAAAGGGGAATCATCAATTAAACAAAGTAAACTCTGATTTGAAAAATGAGACATGGGGCAGAAAAGGTAATGTAATTGGAAGGTTTACAGGAGAGAACGTGTCATCCAGGGCAGGTGTCTCGCCAGACATATTGGGAATGGTCGGCCTGAAGGGATATTACAGACGCAGTAGTCCTGCAATGGGTGGATTATTGCCGCAAGAGGTTTGAAGACGCAGGTTCAGTTAGTCGCAAAGTTCTTTTCTGTCAATTAGGCACAAAAGTGCAACGATTTTCAATGGGCAGAACAAGTAACTCCTTCACCCCGGGCAATTTTCTGTTATTGTTTTTTCCTCCCTTTCTTCCAAGAGCCATAACTTTTTTATTTTTGCAGCCATATAGCCGTATGAGAGCTTGTTTTTTTTTTTGCGGAATGAGTTGTACTTTTGAATGACACCATTCATTCTGCCACATAATGTACTGGAGAATGGGAAAAAAAATTACAAGTGCGGTGAAATTGCAAAAAGTGCAATTCTATAATGTTTTATGGGTTTTTTTATTTACCACGTTCAATATATGGTAAAACTGACCTGACAATATGATTCCCCAGGTCAGTATGAGTACGCATATATCAAATATGTATAGGTTTTTTATTTATTTAAATGGTGAAAAAAAATTCAGAAATTTGTACAAAAAAAAAATTGTATTTGTCGCCAATTTCCAAAACCCGTAACGGTCTCATTTTTCAGGATGTGGGACTGTGTAAGGGCTTAATTTTTGCGCCCTGAGCTGTTGCTTTTACTGATGCCATTTTGAGATATACATGCTGTTTTGATCACCTTTTATTGCAATTTATTGCAATGCTGTGGCTACCAAAATAGAGTAATTCTGTTTTTTTTACTTTAATTCTCATTATGCCATTTACCGATCAGATTAATTTATTTTATATTTAGATAGATAGGACAATTCTGAACACGGCTATACCAAATATGTACATTTTTTAATTGTTTTATTTTTAATGGGGCAAAATGGGGGTGATTTGAACTTTAGTGTTTTGTTATTTTTTTAATAGTTTCTTAAAACATTTGTTTAACTTTTTACTCTATTTAGTATTCCCTTTAGGAGACTTGAATTTAATTAGCAGGGACACGGCTGATTCTGTAAATTTATGTCATGGGTCACAAAGAGGTTAAAAAGGACCTGTCACTTGTGCAAAAAATAAAGTTAATACCTTGTAAAAATCCCTGAGCAACCCTCATTCTGCTGCTATTTTGCACAATCACCCAATACAGAGATATTCACTTTTTTTGTTTTTAAATGTACTATGTGAAATCTCTGCTTGCAGAACAACTGAGCGTTTCTTCAGTCTTCTCTTGGGGTGTGTGCTCTACTCCCAAATGCTGTCAATCCCAGCTAGGCAGCTGATCTAGCACCACCAGAGGTGGCTGTTTACAGAATTTCGGGTATATACCAATACAATATCTCAATTTCCTAAAAGTGTACGTTCTGCGAGTAAGTGCTTATGAAGCATACGCAGAACTGTACGTAGTTTTGGTATTTTTTTGGGCTCAGACGCTTAAGCGCTCCACTATTTGTAGCGCATCAATGTATATAAGAAAATACTTCTGAAGTGTGCATATTTTTGTGAGCAAAATGATACGTATTACCGTTCTTTGAGCGTCCTGGATAATGTCTACAGCGCAGGCGTGAAGTGGAGCGCATTTGCGCTCCAGTTTAGATTACGCATGCGCTTGAGCGTCCTGGATAAGGTTTACAGCGCAGGCGTGAGGTGGGACGCATTTGCGCTCCAGTTTGATTACGCATCCTTAATGAAGTCGCGCATGCGTGAAGAGAACGCTCTTGCGTCGTATAGTAGAGCCTTTTATCTTAGTAACCCGGAAGTTCATCTGTCGGCGTGGTATGATAACCGCACGAGGATATAAAGAGCATGGCTACCACACTTACTACAAGGCTGATATAGACCGGCAGTTGCTGGATGGACATTGTTCCCCACTGCGGTAGAGGATATAGCGCTTCTCTGAATACAGTCAGATAAGTTACATTCTTTAGTTTGGATATGGGTATGTCTCCTGATGAACCTACATAGGGGAAATGCGTCGCGCAAAGCATACTCCATGCTATAGGAAAAGCTTATATGAGCAAAGCAGATTTAATGCTATGAGATAGTACATCTGGTCATTGGGGCTAAGTTAATATTTTTTGCACTTTCTTTGCACTATTATTGCACTTTTTCTGTGCCTTGTTGGTTCACCTGCCTTAGAGAAAAATAGTTTTCTTGGACTAATTTTTTGGTCTGCTCTATTTTAGGGTTTAATAGGGAGAGTCGACGGGAGCGGGGGCACCATATGCGCAGGTTATTAGGGTGCCAACCCCCGCAGGCAGGTAGGACGTTGTTTATAGGTACAGCTTAGTTTTTCCTGGGTAAGGCGTTATATGTGTTACATAAATAACGAGTGTTCCATTATACACTGGTTGCACAGCCTTTTTATTGCACAATAAATGTATCTTATATATATGTGCAATATTATCTTCTCTTAGTCCTAGTGTTTTTTGTTTGTCTTGTCTGTCTGTATGGTCTGCTGAGTGGTACCCTATTTTTCACACGACAGGGCTTATTAGGGTCAGATTGGGCTAGTCTACGTTGAGCGGGGGCGCCATTGCGCAGGTTTTATAGGGTGCCAACCTCCGCTGCAAGGTAGGGTACAGACAGTTGGCCCTATAGGGATTTTGTGCACTCTGTATCTTTATTAGCAGCTATACGTTTTTTTAGGTCGTGTATGGTGTATTGTTTTAATATTTGTATTAGTAAATGTTAAGTTTTATTGGTGTCATTTACTGTACCTTTATGGTGTCATATGTCGGTGAATTGTTTAAAATAGGGGACACTTTATTTGATTCTCTGTGAGATATTCCTGATTAGTGTTTTTGATGGCGGGCTTCCTGTCCGGGACAATAGATAGGGATACATGGGCAGCTGATGCTCTTGATGCTTTCTCAGAGGCAGAAGAAGGTAATACCTCAAGGAATACTGATTTGAGGAGTTTATTTAATAATCTAACTGCATCCTATAAAGATAATATTAGATCCTGGTGGGAAACACAGTCACTGGAGAACTACATAAAAAATAAGATAGTACCTAAGGGCCTTAAACTTTCCATCACACCGGCAAAGAGAGCAAGATCTATAGAACTACTTAAAAAGTGGGAGGTTGAACTTACGGAAAGCTCTCTAAGATTTATGACCATATTACTGGAGGAGGAGAAAAAAACATTTGAGAGTACCTCCAATAAACTAACAGGTCTGATTGAAGAAGTTCTTAAATTCAAAACACACACTGACTTTGCTAGGAGGGAGGCGAGTCTTCAAACAACGGTTGAACAATTTCAAAGTGAGATTAAGGCCAGAAAACACAAACAGTTTACTCGAGATATTCAGGAATTTAAAGAGAAAAGAGCATACACATTCTTGCAGGAAGGTAGAGGGGCACAACCCATTAAGGAAATATCATCATCTGATATAGATTCGTCAGACACAGATAGAGGGGCCCCAAGCTTTTTGGAGGGAAGAGGTATTTTTGGAGGCACATGAAGAAAGAATAATAGGCAAAAATGGGTAAGGCAGGAACGCAGGGATTATATGATGACAAGAAATGGATACAGAAGAGAAACATCGCCTTCGGGAGCATCCTCTTCCTCTGCCTTATCTTTTTTAGAAAAGAAGCTAACATTGGTGACGGACCCCTTAAAGGGAAGGGAGGATACCAAAAACAAAAAGTAATGGATAAAAATAAAATCATTAATCTTTCTTCCTATCCCCTTAGCAAGATTGAGATGGATGTGTTGTCTAGGGGCCTCTCGTTCGTCCCTACCAACAGGTTTGACGAATTCAGTTGGGTAAAGGATCTCAACCTGTTTATAAGAAAAGTAAGATGGAAAAAGTTCTTTAAAACGCATGATCATGCAGAATGTGTATCTTTGGGGATTAATGAGGATGATCTATCAAATGTTAGAGTCCTGACTGAACTAATGAGGGAGAATGAGAGACCCCCAGGATTGGGACCGTTTACAGACCTCAAACCAAAAAGTAGGAGGATGCCTCCTCAGGATGGCCATGATAATATTGATATTTTCCTGAAACTAGTGGTAGAGGATTTGGAGAGGATTGGCACCATGGGCGGTGGGCATCGTTCTAACCTTTCAGTGGAAGAGAGGAAAGTGTTGGACAGTCTAGCTCAAAATAAAAATTGTATTTTCAAACCTTCAGATAAAGGTGGTAATCTAGTAATGATGGATGTCTGCCAATACCAGAGTATGTGTGAGGATATCTTGAAGGATGGGCTAACATATAAACCATTGAAAAAAGATCCCACACGTGATTTTTTGGATGTTTTAAAGATGCATCTGGCAGAGGCAAGAGATGCTGGACTGCTATCCAGAAACGAATATGACTTTATGTTGCCCATTTTTCCTGTGGTGCCGGTCTTCTACTCCCTGCCAAAGGTACATAAGGGTTTTAACCCTTTGAAAGGTCGCCCGATAGTGGCTGGTATTGACTCAATAACTCAAAACACGAGTGTGTACGTTGATAGAGTATTGAGAAATTTTGTCACCTCATTACCCTCCTATATAAGGGATTCATCAGATCTTCTTCTCAAATTGGAGGACATAGTACTCGGAGATGATGTTTGCTTTGCCTCTATCGATGTTGAAGCATTATACAGCAATATACCTCATGATAAGGGACTACAGGGAGTTAATTATTTTTTGAGATCTAGAGGTACACATCTTTTTCAACATAACCGGTGTGTTCTGGGACTCTTAAAGTTTGTGCTTACGCACAACTATTTTACATTTGGGGGCGTGTTCTTCCACCAGCTCAGGGGCACGGCGATGGGGAGCCCCTGTGCCCCCACGTACGCCAATTTGTTCCTGGGCTGGTGGGAGGACCAGTCCGTTTTCGGTGAGGATGACGCCTTTTGGTGGAAACCCCAGATATTATTCTGGGGTAGGTATATAGACGACGTCTTAATACTCTGGTCGGGAGATGAGGCGTCGTTCTCAAGGTTTGTGGAAGAACTAAACAATAATGATATTGGTTTAAGACTTACTCATGAGTTCAGGTATGATTCAATCAATTTTTTGGACCTAAAAATATCTAGGAGTGATAGTGGTTGTATAATCACTGAAACCTTCCACAAACCTACGGCTACAAATAATCTATTACGCTGGGAGAGTCACCACCCAAATAGTTTAAAGAGAGGAATACCGAAAGGGCAGTACCTCCGTACTAGGAGGAATTGTGCTACTGAGTCTAGCTTTTTTCATCAGGCAAGAGATTTAAGAGATAAATTTGTGGATAGGGGTTATCCCTTGGATGTACTAAATGAAGCTTTTAAGAATTCGAGTTCGAAGGAAAGGTCCTCGCTACTTGTTAAAAGAACTAGAGAGGAGGACAAAAATGATTTGAGAATTATAGGCACATTTGATAATCAGGCACATCGAGTGAGGGAGGTGATTAACAAATATTGGGGTGTTCTGAAAATGGACCCAGAACTTGCTGATGTTATTCCTGAAGTCCCTGCTATTACATTTAGGAGAGGTAGGTCAATTAGGGACCAATTGGTGCATAGTGCTTTTGTCCCCCCTAAAAAATCCCCTACCTGGTTGGAGAGAAGACAGAATGGCACCTTCAGATGTGGGAAATGCAAGTTTTGCAGGTATATCTCTAGGGGCAGTACTTTTGTAAGCTCCAGTACAAAAAAGATTTATGAGATGAGACATTTTGCTAATTGCAAAACTGAAGGTGTAGTTTATCTTTTTCAATGTAGTTGCCCCATGGATTATGTGGGTAAAACGAAGCGAGAATTTCGTAGAAGGGTGGGGGAACACATAGGGGATATTCTGAATGAAAGGGATACCCCTATCTCTGAACATGTGAGGAATGTGCATGGTGGTGACCTGAGTATATGTAGTTTCTCCGTGATTGAGGTTGTTATGCCATCAGTAAGAGGTGGAGATTGGGATAAGCTAATTCTCCAAAAGGAAGCCCAATGGATTTTTCGGATGAAAAGCATGAAACCAAAGGGTTTAAACGATCAATTACATTTCGGTTGCTTTATATGAATCCCTATGAGTCCCGTATGGTCAGTCTCCGTCTTTGTGACCCATTGTTCCAGGATAGGATGTTGGTCGTTATTTATATTATTTTATAGTATCTTTATTTATTTGTGTTTTTTTCACACGGTCTTAGTTTGAGGGGGTATGTCCTTTTTGTAAGAGGTGGCTGTTTACAGAATTTCGGGTATATACCAATACAATATCTCAATTTCCTAAAAGTGTACGTTCTGCGAGTAAGTGCTTATGAAGCATACGCAGAACTGTACGTAGTTTTGGTATTTTTTTGGGCTCAGACGCTTAAGCGCTCCACTATTTGTAGCGTATCAATGTATATATAAATAATACTTCTGAAGTGTGCGTATTTTTGTGAGTAAAATGATACGTATTACCGTTCTTTGAGCGTCCTGGATAAGGCATTTGCGCTCCAGTTTAGATTACGCATGCGCATGATAGTTTGGGCTCAGACGCTTAATCGCTCCACTATTTGTAGCGCATCAATGTATATAAGAAAATACTTCTGAAGTGTGCATATTTTTGTGAGCAAAATGATACGTATTACCGTTCTTTGAGCGTCCTGGATAATGTCTACAGCGCAGGCGTGAAGTGGAGCGCATTTGCGCTCCAGTTTAGATTACGCATGCGCTTGAGCGTCCTGGATAAGGTTTACAGCGCAGGCGTGAGGTGGGACGCATTTGCGCTCCAGTTTGATTACGCATCCTTAATGAAGTCGCGCATGCGTGAAGAGAACGCTCTTGCGTCGTATAGTAGAGCCTTTTATCTTAGTAACCCGGAAGTTCATCTGTCGGCGTGGTATGATAACCGCACGAGGATATAAAGAGCATGGCTACCACACTTACTACAAGGCTGATATAGACCGGCAGTTGCTGGATGGACATTGTTCCCCACTGCGGTAGAGGATATAGCGCTTCTCTGAATACAGTCAGATAAGTTACATTCTTTAGTTTGGATATGGGTATGTCTCCTGATGAACCTACATAGGGGAAACGCGTCGAGCAAAGCATACTCCATGCTATAGGAAAAGCTTATATGAGCAAAGCAGATTTAATGCTATGAGATAGTACATCTGGTCATTGGGGCTAAGTTAATATTTTTTGCACTTTTTTTGCACTATTATTGCACTTTTTCTGTGCCTTGTTGGTTCACCTGCCTTAGAGAAAAATAGTTTTCTTGGACTAATTTTTTGGTCTGCTCTATTTTAGGGTTTAATAGGGAGAGTCGACGGGAGCGGGGGCGCCATATGCGCAGGTTATTAGGGTGCCAACCCCCGCAGGCAGGTAGGGCGTTGTTTATAGGTACAGCTTAGTTTTTCCTGGGTAAGGCGTTATATGTGTAACATAAATAACGAGTGTTCCATTATACACTGGTTGCACAGCCTTTTTATTGCACAATAAATGTATCTTATATATATGTGCAATATTATCTTCTCTTAGTCCTAGTGTTTTTTGTTTGTCTTGTCTGTCTGTATGGTCTGCTGAGTGGTACCCTATTTTTCACACGATAGGGCTTATTAGGGTCAGATTGGGCTAGTCTATGTTGAGCGGGGGCGCCATTGCGCAGGTTTTATAGGGTGCCAACCTCCGCTGCAAGGTAGGGTACAGACAGTTGGCCCTATAGGGATTTTGTGCACTCTGTATCTTTATTAGCAGCTATACGTTTTATTAGGTCGTGTATGGTGTATTGTTTTAATATTTGTATTAGTAAATGTTAAGTTTTATTGGTGTCATTTACTGTACCTTTATGGTGTCATATGTCGGTGAATTGTACAAACTAATTTCCCCCATTTTTAGTCTATCGGACTACCAGCATAGTTCTCTATAAAATTAGGAAAAGTCATCGTGGATGTGGGACAATCTTGAAATTCTTTAGGCTTTATTGCATTATAATGCCGCATTTGTGAACTTTGCTATATTTACTACTTAATAACTTACTGTATAGAAACATCTGTGAAAAGTGAACATATTCTTTAAGCAAAGGGGTAGTCACATGTTAAAAAATAGAGCTCCTGGGTTTGCTTTACATTAGGGGAATAGCACAATACTTGTTATTTAATACATATTGAGGAGCAAGAACGGGTGATACAAGTATTCTGTGCAGTCATCATAAACTATGGCAGCCAGGGGTGTAACTACAACAGGTGGTGGGGTTGCAATCGCACCCGAGCCCTGGAGCCTAGGGGGCCTTAAAAGTCCCTTTGGTCTATAGAAAAAGACTATTGCTATTAAAGATTTAAAATATTTGAGGGCCCCGTTGGAGCTTTCACATCGGGCCTATGAGTTTCAAGTTACGCCACTGATGGCTGTTACGGATCTGCAACACAGGACTAAGGTAGAAGGGCGAAAACTGACCCTGCACTATGACTAGGTTGAAACCCTACGATGGAGTGGGCGACCCATTCCTTGTGAATGGACCCACCGACGATCCTAGGTTAATCTCAAGCGAAGACCTATAGATAAGGGGAAAGGGTTTCCTAAAAGAACTAAGGACTGGGTACAAAAACGGGTCACCTCCTAATAGAAAACAAAGAGAAGGCTGCAAAAACCAATAGAAAACAGAAACTAAGGCTAGCAGATACAGAGGTACCATCAGTGCACAAATAACACACACAGAAGACAAAGCAAAGCACCAAGCTAGAGCTCAAGCAGATAAACACTGTTGTCCAGCAAGGACTGAGAGGCAGGTGCTGGTTAATAAAGAGTGAAACAAACACCTGACCCAGGACAAACCCAGCACCAGAGGAAAAAGACCAGCGGCCAGAACTCCACAAGAAAATGGCAGATAGTCACAAACTAAACAGATTCTAACAGTACCTCCCTTTTAACGAGGATCCTCGGGATCCTCTAGGCCAGAAGTCCCCAACCTTTTTTGCACCAGGGACCGGCTTTAAGCAAGACCAGTTTTCCATGGCCCGGTGGGGTGGGGGTGGGGCAGGTGTGGGGCTCTGGTCATATGGGGGTGGGGTTATGGAGGGGTGGAGCTTAGTGCATACTTATCATGTAATTATGACATTTATAATGAGAATGTGATTCACACATTCACACACACACATTCTCACACACACATTCACACACACACATTCACACACACACACATTCACACACACACACACACATTCACACACATTCTCACACACACACACACACACACACACACACACATTCTCACACACACATACACACATTCTCACACACACATTCACACACACACTCTCACACACACACATTCACATTCTCACACACACACACACACATTCACACACACACATTCTCACACACACACATTCACACACACACATTCTCGCACACACATTCTCACACACACATTCACACACCCCTCTCACCTCTCCTCGCACTCCACAGCATCTCATTGCCTTCCTCTGACACAGCCGGCCGCTGAATGATGACGTCATCCAGCGGCGCGTCTGTGTGAGAGGAAGCAGGAAGACAGATCGCTGGGCAGCGGAGCTGCAGGGATTTCTCCCTGCCCGTCGCAGCCACCCTGCAGGGGCTCCCCTCCACCTCTGCACACGTTGGGAGCCGGCGCTCTGCAGCTTCTCTGTGCCGGCTGTCAGCTTGACAGTCGGCACAGAGAACAGCTGACTCCCTGACCGGGGGCGGCAGAATGCAGCCGCCGGGGGAGACACTGCGGACCGCCGAATGAGGCGGCCCGACTGCGCCCCTCCCTGCCGGCTGCGCCCGGGGCAAATGCCCCGGCTGCCCCCCCTCCCTAGATACGCCACTGGGCGTGTCAGTGAGGAGAGCCTGCCGCCCCACCCCATCAGGAACACACCATGCTGCGCAGGAGGGCTGCGTCACTAAGACCCGCCTGACGCCCCGCCCCGTCCTGCATAATGTTCTCTGCCGGGAGCTGCGAGCTGTCACAGAGCGTGCTCTGACCAGGCGCAGGGCCGCGAAGCTAGCTGTCAGCGGCGCCGCGGACCGGCTGAAAAACCTCAACGGCCCGGTCCTGGTCCGCGGACCGGCGGTTGGGGACCTCTGCTCTAGGCCGTGCCTTATTCGGAAATCTCTTGTGAAAAGCCTTAATTAATCTTGAGGCTGAGATGTCCACAGCTTTCACCCAGGAATTGTCCTCGGGACCGAAACCCTTCCAGGACACAAGATACTTTAACCCTCCTCTATGCCACCTGGAATCAAGAATGCGTGAAATCTCAAACTCGCAGTCCTCATCAATTGGAGGAGCAGACGTCATAGCCACCTTATCTGACGTGTCAACCTTCTTCAGCAAAGGTACATGAAAAACTGAATTAATTTTCCAGGAAGAAAGAATGTCTAATCTCACCGCTACCGTGTTGACAATGTGAACCAGTTTGAAAAGTCCTACAAACTTCGGCCCCAACTTTTTAGAAAGGATCTTCAAACGCAGATTCCTAGAGGACAACCAAACCATATCCCCAACAACAAACCTTGCCTCCCTTCTTCTTTTGTCAAAAAATTTATTAGACCTTCTATTAGCCTGTTTAAGATTATGGCGCACACTGGTCCAAACCCTTTCCAAATTTCCAGAAAAACTCTCCTCCTCAAGCACCGCCGCCCCAATCCTAGAAAAAGGACTGAAAGATGGATTCTTCCCAGTACAACAAAATAAAGGAAAACACCCAGCCAAATAAGACGTACGATTATTGAGAGCAAATTCAGCTAAAGGTAGATATTCCGACCACATCTCCTGATTGTCCGCTACAAAACATCTCAAAAACTGCTCAACGGCCTGGTTCTTCCTCTCCATTGGACTGCAGATGATAGCCTGACGAAAATAACAAATGAACCTTTAGTCTGTCACAAAAGGCACGCCAAAAGCAAGCCACAAACTGTGGCCCCTATCGGAGACAATGTCCGTGGGAACACCATGGAATCTGACAATCTTTTTCACAAATGCCCTGGCAAGTGTCTTAGCGCAGGGTAATTTATTGAACGGGACCAGATGACACATCTTACTAAACCGGTCCACAACAACCCAGATAACAGAAAAACCCTCAGAGACTGGCAGGTCAGTGATAAAATCCATTGCAAGATGCGTCCATGGAGAACTAGGAACCTCTAATGGGAAAAGCAACCCTGCCGCCGCAGCATGAGAAGCCTTAGACCTAGCGCACATGTGACACTGACGCACCCACTCCGACTGATCGACTTTCTTGTTTCGGCAATCCCTGGATAACCCGCCAAGCAAGACCCATGACATTCCGTAAACAAAGCTCTCAGGACTTTAGGCATAAATAATTTCCCATACAGAGTGTTACTTGGTGCCGCATCCTGGGCTTTAAGAATGCTATTTTCCAACTCATAACCTAATGCTGCCACCATCACCCCTCTCTGCAGAATAGATTCTTCCTTTTCAGTATTTCTCCTCAAAGCTTACCTCAGGGCTTTAGGCACAAATAATTCCCATACGGAGTGTTAGTTGGTGCCGCATCCTGGGCTTTAAGAATGCTATTTTCCAGCTCAGAACCTAATGCTGCCACCACCACCCCTCTCTGCAGAATAGATTCTTCCTTTTCAGTATTAACTGCTGGGGAGAAACTTCGAGACAAAGCATCAGCTTTAACATTTTTTGTCCCAGGGATATATGTCACAGGGAAATGGAACCGGGCAAAAAACAATGGCCACCTAGCTTGACGGGCATTCAAACGTTTAGCAGCATCCAAATAGATCAGGTTCTTATGATCAGTAAAGACTTGTATAGGATGTCTAGCGCCCTCCAAAAAATGTCGCCAATGCTCAAACACAAGCTTAATAGCCAGCAATTCTTGGTTCCCAACATTGTAGTTGAGCTCTGCCTCTGAAAATTTCTTAGAAAAGAAAGCACAGGGATGCACCCCATCCTCTCCCTCCTGGGACAGAACAGCCCCTACTCCTACTGATGAGGCGTCCACCTCTAACAGAAAGGGCTTAAATCTCATCTGTCTGGATCAAAACAGGAGCAGAGCTAAACCTCTCCTTGAGATGCTCAAAAGCCTTAACAGCCTCAGGGGACCAATTGGACAGTATTGGAACCCTTCTTAGTAAGAGCAGTAAGTGGTTTTGCGATAACAGAAAAATTCTTTATGAATTTTCTATAATAATTAGCAAACCCCAAAAATCTCTGAATCGACTCCAAGCAGTCAGGTGTAGGCCACTCCAATACCGCATGAAACTTCACTGGGTCCATCTCAAAACCATCACTGGAAACAAAGTACCCCAAAAAACTAATTTTCTGTACCGCAAACTCGCATTTCTCGAGTTTAGCAAAGAGTGTGTTTTCTCTCACAATCTGCAGAACCTCACGGACTCTGCCAATGCGACTCCAGATCGGGCGAATAGATCAAAATATCATCCAAATAAACAATCATACTCCTACCGATCAACGGCCTCAGGATGTCGTTAATGAAACTTTGAAAGAACGCCGGAGCATTTGTAAGGCCGAAAGCCATAACTAGACACTCAAAATGACCTTCTGGGGTATTAAAGGCTGTCTTCCATTTATCGCCTTCTTTAACGCACAGCAAATTATATGCCCCACGGAGATAGATCTTAAAGAACCACTTGGCTCCAACTAGTTGGTTAAACAAATCCGGAATTAGCGGCAAGAGGTAAGGATTGCGCACAGTGATCTTATTAATCTCCTTGAAATCCAGACACGGCCTAAGACCCCCATCTTTTTTTTTTACAAAAAAGAAACCCACAGCCACAGGGGACTTAGAGGGTCTTATATGACCTGCAGCAAGACTAGTCTACAGGTATTCCTTTAAGGCCTCCCTCTCGGGAATCGTCAGATTAAATAAACAACTCTTAGGGAGAGTAGCACCTGCGACGAACTCAATAGCGCAATTGCAATCTCTATGAGGTGGTAGAACATGTGACTCTACTTCTGAAAATACTTTCCAGAATTCCTGAATGTCTTCAGGTAGCTCATTTTTCACAACAGCAGCAATGTGTACATCACAACATTTCCCATAACACTCCTGATCCCAGAATCTTATCGTACTTGACGACCAGTCCAGTACAGGATTGTGCATTTTTAACCAGGGTAACCCCAGGACAACTGGAAAAGGCAATTTATCAAGTACAAACAAATCTAAAGATTCCTGGTGTTCCATATTCACAGTGAGTGGAAACCTGGTGACCTTTCGAGAAACGCACCCATGCTCTAGAGGAGTGTTATCAATCGCCACTACAGGAAAAGGGCATGATAAAGGTACAGAATCAATCTTATACTTGTCTAGAAATTGTTAGTCAATCAAATTAAATGCAGAACCACAGTCCACTATCACTTGAAAATCAATCGAGTGACCACGACAGGTAGAACTATCAGAAAAAGAAGATTGACCTTTTTTTTCTCTTTTCCTTGTTTATGCGTCCTTCACATTGCTTAATAAAATGGTCAGCCTTACCACAATAAAGGCATAGCCCCTCAGAGAATCTTCTCTGCCTTTCCTGGGAACAAGAGGACATCGCCCCAAGTTGCATCGGCTCCCCACAGTCAACGGGGCTCTCCAGCAAAATTGAAACCTTCTCCTCATTCTGTCTACCTCTCAATCTTCTATCCACCCGGATAGCTAATTGCATAGAAGCCTCAAGCGTAGCAGGTGCAGGATATGCAATGAGCAAATCTTTAACCCTGTCATTCAAACCTGCTAAAAACTGACTCTTGAGTGCTGGATCATTTCAGCTGACCTCTGCAGACCATCGTCTGAACTTGGTACAATATCTCTCAGCGTCGCCAGAACCCTGTTTCAGCCACCTGAGTTCTGCCTAGGCTGAAGTGACCCGATCAGGATCATCATATAATACCCCCATAGCAGAAAAAAACGCTTCTACTGACATCAAACAAGGGTCATCCGGACTCAATGAAAATGCCCAAACTTGCGGATCACCTCACAATAACGACATAATAATCCCCACACACTGTAATTCAGCCCCTGAAGACCTGGGTCTAAGCCGAAAATAAAGTAAACATGCATTTTTAAACTAAAAAAATTCCAGCCGTTTACCAGAGAAACATTCAGGCAAACCCACCTTAGGTTCTTCAGAGCAGATTCCAGGGCAATTATGTGCTGTTGTAAGCTGGCAACTTCCAACGTTAACCCTTGCAGACGCTGAGCAAGATCTTGAACGCTGTACATATTGCAGAAATCCGGGAGGGGTGGTTTTTTTTTATACTTCTTTCTGGCTGGACAAACTGTTAGGGATCTGCAACACAGGACTAAGGTAGAAGGGGGAAAACTGACCCTGCACTATGACTAGGCTGAAACCCTACGATGGAGCGGGTGACCCATTCTTTGCGAATAGACCCACCGATGATCCTAGGATAATCTCAAGCGAAGACCTATAGATAAGGGGAAGGGGTTCCCTAAAAGAACTAAGGACTGGGTACAAAAACGGGTCACCTCCTAATAGAAAACAAAAAGAAGGCTGCAGAAACCAATAGAAAACAGAAACTAAGGCTAGCAGAACCAGAGGTACCAGCACTGCACAAATAACACACACAGAAGACAAAGCAAAGCACCAAGCTAGAGCTCAAGTGGATAAACACTGTTGTCCAGCAAGGACTGGGAGACAGGTGCTGGTTAATAAAGAGTGATACAAACACCTGGCCCAAGTCAAACCCAGCACCAGAGGAAAAAGACCAGCGGCCAGAACTCCACAAGAAAATGGTGGATAGTCACAAACCAAACAGATTCTAACAATGGCAGCAAAGAAACATTGAGATATTATATGAGGACCATTTTAATATTACAGTGCAGGTAGTGTCTCCATAACATCATAGAATATTATCACTTATTGGTGAAAAGAAGAATTTAACCAATAAATTCTGAGGATCTATACATGGCTTTGCTTCAAGTATTTGCTTAATCACGAGTGACTCAAAGTATTTATTGAATGTGACTGCTGGGTCTGAGTCAATGTTTTCTCGCCACAGTTTTCCCATCTGGTGAAGACTATGTGTTTTGACAGTCCTGCTGAGGTGGCTCTGAAAAAAAAACCAAAACTCAGAGACTGTTCTATGATCCATCTGTGCATTATGAGTAAGTTCTCTTCAGTAAGTTGTACCTTTAAATTCCATCGTGTTCATTAGTGAATGTATAAAATGTATGGATGAAGCTCATCTGTCATAGTCAGAAGAAAGAGATGACTCCGAAATATTAAAATTGTCATATCATGTTAAGACGAACACATGACAGAAGTGTTTTGTGTAAATCAAGTTTATTGAGTTGCACGTATATAACACAGTTGTAATCAGATGTTTAAGACAGAAGTGTTTTCATACTAATGCAGGTTCAAAAATCAGCAGCCAATGATGGGGGAATGTTGTATTACATGTATTACATGTCAGCCTCCCAAATAAAGGACCATCCATGTCAATCATGGAAGGACCAGGCCCCCAGAGCTAGAGCCTCTCTATGTGTCCGCCCATAGCTGGAGGTTCACAGTGAAGCAAACTCCTCTATGCGATGCCCAGATGCCCTTTTAATATTGATATTCCCAGCACTGGCCACAAAATATTGTACTGGAGCTTTGATATACCACGTCACATACATCACTGACCTGATGGAGTTCACCGACTGTACGGATCAGCATTGGAAAGGATGCCTACACATATAGTACTACTGATTAGCTTGCTAAATATAAGTTCCTGTTATGGTAGTTTATGCAGTACAGTACAGTATGCCCCGTCATAATTATTGGCACAGCTGTTGCATTCTCTACTCTGTAGACTTTTTGCGCAATTATTTCATACAGGTTGCAATGTGAAAAAATAATTTTATGGAAGTTTTGTGTGGAGGGCACAATGGTACAGACTATACAAACCCAAGAAAAAAAAATAAAATGAGGATGTGCTCTGTAGTAAGTAAATATTAATAGTGCATGTAAATAACATAGGGGACTTGTTGAATAGTGATGAGTGAACGTGCTCGGATAAAGTGTTTTCCCTCGTGCTCGGGTGCTAACCAAGTGTTTTCGATGTGCTCAAAAATTATGTCCCCACAGCTGCATGTCTCCTGGCTGTTCGACAGTCACAACACATGCAGGGATAACCTAACAAACAGTAAATCCCTGCATGTGTTGCGCTTGTCGATCAGCTATGAGACATGCAGCCGCAGGGACTCGAACATATTTTTCAAGCACTTGGCTAGCACCCAAGCATGCTCGAATAACACCTCATCCGAGCACATTCGCTTATCACTATTGGTGAACACTTTTTTTTTTTAAATAAAAATAGCGTTAAGTACCCTACATTATTTACATGCACTATTACTATTGACATACTTCAGGGTATATGCTCATTTTGTTTGCTTTCTTAGGTTTTGTTTGTGAAATGGCTAGTAAGAACGTGCTCCTACACATTGCACATATACCAACTTATGTTATAGCTCATTTCCTTAGTTTCGCTGTATTTTCTTGAACGTTGCACAAATACAGTGAAGGAAATAATTATTTGATCCCTTGCTGATTTTGTAAGTTTGCCCACTGACAAAGGCATGATCAGTCTATAGTTTGTAAGGGTAGGCTAACTTTAACATTGAGAGATAGAATATCAAAAAGAAAATCCAGAAAATCACATTCTATAGATTATATAAATTTATTTGCATTTTGCAGTGAGAAATAAGTATTTGATTCCTCTGGCAAACACTTGGTGGCAAAATCCTTGTTGGCAAGCACAACAGTCAGCCATTTTTTTGAAGTTGATGATGAGGTTTGCACGCATGTGAGGAGGAATTTTGGTCCACTCCTCTTTGCAGATCATCTCTAAATCATGAAGATTTTGAGGCTGTCGCTTGGCAACTCGGGGCTTCAACTCCCTCCATAAGTGTTCTATGGGATTAAGGTCTGGAGACTGACTAGGCCACTCCATGACCATAATGTGCTTCTTTTTGAGCCACTCCTTTGTTGCCTTGGCTGTATGTTTTGTGTCATTGTCTTGCTGGAAGACCCAGCCACGACCCATTTTTAATGTCCTGGAGGAGGGAAGGAGGTTGTCTCTTAGGATTTTACGGTACATGGCTCCATCCATTCTCCCATTGATGTGGTGAAGTAGTCCTGTGCCCTTAGCAGAGATACACCCCCAAAACATAATGTTTCCACCTCCATGCTTAAACAGTGGGGATGGTGTTCTTTGGGTCATAGGCAGCATTTCTCTTCCTCCAAACACGGCGAGTGGAGTTAATGCAAAAGACCTCAATTTTTGTCTCATCTGAGCACAGCACCTTCTCCCAATCACTCATAGAATCATTTAGGTGTTCATTGGCAGAATTCAGACAGGCCAGCACATGTGCCTTCTTGAGGGGGGACCTTGTGGGCACTGCACTTTTGCGGCGTAATGTGTTAGCAATCATTTTCTTGGTGACTGTGATCCCAGCTGCCTTGAGATCATTAACAAGTTCCCCCATGTAGTTTTTGACTGATCTCTCACCTTCCTCATGATAAAAAATGCCCCACGAGTTGAGATTTTGCATGGTGCCCCAGATCGATGTCGATTGACAGTCATTTTGTATTTCTTCCATTTTCTTACTATTGTACCAACAGTTGTCTCCTTCTCACCCAGCGCCTTACTTGTTGTTTTGTCACTCATTCCAGCTTTGTGCAGGTTTGTGATCTTGTCCCTGTTATCCTTATAAAGCTCTTTGGTCTTGCCCATGTTGTAGAGGTTAGAGTCTGACTGGTTAATTGAGTCTGTGGACAGGAGTGTTTTATAAAGGTGACTATGTAAGACAGCTGTCTATAAAGCAGGTAACAAGTTGATTAGGAGCATCTAACTGGTCTATAGGAGCCAGAACTCTTAATGGTTGGTAGGGGATCAAATACTTATTTCTCACTGCAAAATGCAAATAAATTTATATAATTTATACAATGTGAGCTCCTCAATATTATTTTTGATATTCTATCTCTCAATGTTAAAATTAACCTACTCTTAAAATTATAGACTGTTCATGTCTTTGTCAGAAGTTGCCAGAAGTAGCCCTAAGTGATTAGCGAGTATACTCGTTGCTCAGGTTTTACCAAGCACGCTCGGGTGGTCTCCGAGTATTTATTAGTACTCGGAGATTTAGTTTTTGTCCACACTTGCATGATTTACGGCTGATAGACATGCTGAATACATGTGTAGATTCCCTAGCAACCTGGCAACCCCCACATGTATTCAGGCTGTCCAGCAGCCGTAAGTCATGCAGCTGAGGCGACAAAATTAAATCTCCGAGCACTAACAAATACTTGGAGATCACCCGAGCAACGAGTATAGTCACTCATCACTAGTTGCCCTACAAGTGACAGCCGACGGCGAAGATCCGCTCACCCCTCCTAAGGTCCTGCCCACTGGAGAGAACGCTGCACCCAGAAGGAATGGTACGGTGAGCGAAGTGGAGCCACAACCAGAGCCAGACAGAGCCACGACGTCAGATGCCGAGAAGAGAAGGAGAAGGTGTCAACTGTCTACAGTGAGATGTCTGCGCTGCTCAGGCACGTGGAGGCGAATTGGGTGGAACATCGAATTGGACCCAATGGTCAAATCTATGAGATTGAACCCGAAGGGGAAGAGGGGACGCCTACTCGAGTAGTCCACCAAAGTATGTCACAACCTTGCCTGTCACAAGGTCCCGAGGGAGGGGAGAAAGTGCTATGGTTTCCTGAATTGCTCACTTCCTGATGGTGATGAAGAACCACTTGTCTCGTTCCCAGAGATGGATAGTTCACTGCCCGCTAGCCCAAGGGAAGAACATGGCCTGAAACTCCAGAGATAGCTGCTCCATCGAACTCGGACGTACTCCCGTCCCCTGCGACCCCACCTGACTCTACCACTCAACCTGAAGTTCTGAGTACACATAATGAGCAAATTCAAGAGGAGCTTCAAGGTACTCCGTGTGACCATGCTGGTGATTCACCCCTGCGGAATGCACAGGACAATTTCTTTTGGCAGAATGTGGTGCAAGAGAGGCAGGAATGCATGTGAAAATTGTGGGTATCGGTCCCACCTCCGAAGAACATAACGGAGCACGTGGAATGGCGAGTTAAAGGAGAGGGGAAGTGTAAGGGGGACGACCGGACCGTGGGTACCTGCTTGCTGGGGCCAGAACTATCAAGGCTGCATCCCCCTGTTGCCTGGGGGAAGCTTTAGTGAGGTGGACCTTCCTCCTGAACGAGGGGGCGGGAAAATAAAAGCGAAAAGCACGCACAGCAGGGGAGTTTGGCGTGAACAGGGGGCAGCGTGCAGTCAGGCGGCCGATACGTTCTGCTTCCCCTCCCTACTGAGTACCGGCGCTGCAACATGGCCCCACCGTCTCCAGAGGGACCGCTGCCAGATGTGAAGCCGGGCATGCTGCAGCAATCGAGAGAGGTAAAGGGACTGCTGTGCTCAGGAAAGCCGCATGTTCTGCAGCAGTTGGGGAGAGGAGTGCTCCATCCTGGGAGCATCAGCATCGTGCAGGCCAACGTCCGCCGCCAGCAGCGGGGACGAGAGAGGGAGAGGAACCTGCAGTGTGACTATAGAGAGAGGTGGCAAACGCTTTGGAAAAAGGAGTACAGCGTATGTACCACTTTAGAGGGACCGGGTACAGGACTGACACTTGTGCTCTGAGTTTTGCCAGTTTATATTTGCTGAGCCACGTTGGGCTCATGCAGTACCGAGGCCCACACCCTTGTCAGCCACTGTAGCATATGGACTAAGCTTAGCGGAAGGTACCAGAGATCGATCGCTGCCGCCAGAAGACGGGGCATTGTTGCCCACAGGACCCCATTAGAAAAACCACCGTGCCTGCCATTGTCAGCCCTATTCACTTTATGGACTTAGGAACTACAGACTTTCATCAGGACTGCCGTTATCTGAACTGTTATTCTTCAACTCACAATATCCTTTGCATTAGAACTGTTTAATCCCCTGTTTAACCCTGCACCTCCCTGCGAGGAGTTAACCCCGTTACATTAAAACTGTTATACTTGATAACCCTTCCTCTGCCTCCTGTCCACCACTGCACCCTGTACACCTGCTCACAGGGGCATGGTTACCCATTTTTGAGCTAGGCTTTTCATCTATATGGCTTTCCATGGGCAGTTGTCTGAACCATCAGGCCTGTATTCTGCTCTGCCCTTACCTATATCAAGGTCGGCTGATGTAAGGTGAGGTTACAACACTAGAGATAGGACCATCCTGATTGGGTACACCTTATCGCGGTGGGATGGCTTTAATACGTTTTTGATCAAAATAGTGCCAACTAAGTTCCCTATGTTATTTATATGCACTATTACTATGTATGTACTTACTTGGGCCAGTGTGTGAATGTGCTGCTACACATTAACTTATGCTCCTGCTCATTTCTTTGATTATGCTGTACGGATGTCCGTGTTGTGCTGGCACTGCTATTTTGTCTAACTGTGAAATATCTGCTGGGCGGCATCTCTGTGTGGGCAGCAAGTTTCCTGTGTGTGTATAGTCTGCTGCACTACAAACTGGAACAACCCAGGGCTACTGACGTCACTGACGTGTCTGGGAGCATCATATTTAGATGGCAACTAGTTGTCAACTGTATTTCTAGGAAAAATGAATACCTTTGCTATGTTTTTCTAGCATTTTCCTTGTTTCTTCAAGGCAGTGCCCTCTTAATATTTTTTGGACCACTCTCTTGACAACCGAAGAATATTATTGAACTGGACACCATTGCTCACGAGGACTGGAATAACATTCCTCAGTAACCCTACGAGATGCATGTGTCTGGTAATGCATCACATTTGCAGCAGGTCACAATAGCCAGAGGTGCTCTACTAACTACTAAAGACACTTGTCATGAAAGGGTTGAAAAATTGTCAAACTGCAGTAGTTAGTAAAGTGGCATTTTGTTCTGCATTTGTTGAAAACACCTGTTATATTAGTTGTGTTGAGCTTAAATTATTCTTGTTTCACTGGTTTATTAGAAGAAAGTTTGTACATTTTGTGTGACAAAAAAAATTTGCAATGTGGACTAAACAATTTTAAATGTAACCTTTACCTGTATGCATTCATAAATTAGGTTCATGAATAGTAGCTAGTAGTAGATACAGGTGCATCTCACAAAATTAGAATATCATCAAAAAGTTAATTTATTTCAGTTCTTCAATACAAAAAGTGAAACTCATATATTATATAGAGTCATTACAAACAGTGATCTACTTCAAGTGTTTATTTCTGTTAATGTTGATGATTATGGCTTACAGCCAATGAAAACCCAAAAGTCATTATCTCAGTAAATTAGAATACTTTATAACAACAGCTTGAAAACATTATTTTAAAATCCAAAGTGTTGGCTTACTGAAATGTATATTCAGTAATGCACTCAATACTTGGTCAGGGCTCCTTTTGCATCAATTACTGCATGAATGCGGCGTGTCATGGAGGCAATCAGCCTGTGGCACTGCTGAGGTGTTATGGAAGCCCAGGTTGCTTTGATAGCAGCCTTCAGCTTGTCTGCATTGTTGGATCTGGTGTCATCTTCCTCTTGACAATACCCTATAGATTCTCTATGGGGTTAAGGTCAGGAGAGTTTGCTGCCAATCAAGCACAGAGATACTGTTGTTTCTAAACCAGGTATTGGTACTTTTGGCAGTGTGGACAGGTGCCAAGTCCTGCTGAAGAATGAAATTTCCACCTCCAAAAAGCTTGTCGGCAGAGGGAAGCATGAAGTGCACTAAAATTTCCTGATAGACGGCTGCGCTGACTTTGGTCTTGATAAAACACAGTGGACCTACACCAGCAGATGATATGGCTCCCGAAACCATCACTGATTGTGGGAACGTCACACTAGACCTCATGCAGCTTGGATTCTGTGTCTCTCCACTCTTCCTCCAGACTCTGGGACCTTGATTTCCGAGGTCTAGTGTGAAGTATGTAATTTAATGTATAAGAGTTTGATCTGCATTATTAACTGTCTTCACTAGATGGCTCACTTGTAGCAGGGACAAGGAGGCTCTGTAATGGGAGCTGCTAACAGGAAGTGAGTCAGTGTGGGTCTGAAGCCACATGGGAAATGGAGGCCCTCTGTAAGTGAGAAGGAAAATAGGCTGGAGGTAACGAGCAGCCCCCCAAAAAAGGGCAAAGACCGATCCTTGTTAGTAACAAAGCAGCTGCAGCAGGTCGCAAGTCAGCCCTTGTGAGACATGCCTGTGATGGGAAACTATGGAGCAGGAGGAGAGCAGCCATGAGGAAAGTGTGCAGCTCTAAAATTATTAATAAACTGACATTTTTTTGCTTTCATTGTATATAGAAAACTGTGACAATTCAGGCCTGGCAGCCATCTTCTATTTCTCCATGGCACAATGGGAAGCTGAGCAGTGTGAGGTGATGGAGCTGGTGAGTACCCAGTGAAGGTGTGGACATTGAACCTGAACAAGGGCCTGAATTTCTGTCAGGGTGAGACCCTGCTATTGCTTTGCCTTCATTGCAACAAGACTGTGATTGTTATTATGTTTGTGCTGGAAAAACGCTGTTTTCATTTAAAAATGTGTGCAAGTTTATGGAGTTCAATAAACCTCACTCTGTTTTGACATAAGAATCAGATGCCTGTGTGAACTTTACTGTCTATATACAGCTCTGGCAAAAATTAAGACACCACTGCAAAATGTTCCGTTAGTCTGATTTTTCTCTTTATAGGTATATTTTTGAGTAAAATGTAAATTGTTCTTTCAGTCTATAAACTTCTGACAACATGTCTCCGAAGTTACAAGCAATACATTTTGTATTTTTTTCTCTGACAAAGAAAAATGGTCAAAATGAAAAAAAAAAAAACCCCAGGGCTTACAGACCTCAAATAATGCAAAGAAAGCAAGTTCATAATCATTTAGAAACAACAATACTAATGTTTTAACTCAGGAAGAGTTCAGAAATCAATATTTTGTGGAATAACCATGATTTTAATTACAGCTTTCATGCATCTTGGCATGATTTCCAACAGTCTTTCACACTGCTTCTGCGGCAAAAATGTAATCAGTTCTTCTTTGTTTGATGGCTTGTGACTATCCATCATCCTGTTGATTACATTCCAGAGGTTTTCAATGGGGTTCAGGTCTGGAGATTGGGCTGCCCATGACAAGGTTTTGATGTGGTGGCCTCCTAATTTTTGCCAGAGCTGTATGTCTAGGGTATACAGTATATAGTAACCTTTCCACCTTAATGTCAGAGGAGCAAACATGGTATTGGTGTTATCCCCTTTCTCCAAAATATAGAAGCTTAAAAGGAAGGTACCACAAAAAAATGTTTTTCGAACAATTGAAAAAAATGTAAAGTATTAATGTCTTAATTTCTGTAAAAAAAATATTCATGTGTTTTTAATGAAGTAAAATATGAAAATTGTTTTAAAAAGGTTTGATATTTCCACTTTTAAACACTAGGGGAGCAGCTGCCATGAAAACCTAGTGTACAACTAGCTCACATTACGACTGCTGTAAATGTGGGCAGAGTCTGCTCATTTGTGTGACGTCGCCTCTCCTCCCCTTTTGGGTGTTTGTAAAAGAAGAAAAATAGCAAAAAAAGGCAGAGATGCTCACCTGCCTAGGCCTCCAAACAAATGCATTATCAGGATGTAGTGGACCCATGTGGTTAAGATGGCGGCAATACAGGTGCAGAAATACCGATGAGGCAGCCACTCACAACCTACCAAATTAATGGAGGGGGTGGCTGCCTGGCATATGATTGCACATAAGAGACTTGTATGTGGCGCTGTTCACACAATGGGAATGCACAGCATCCAGATTCACAGCCTATTAGTGACGCCCTTCTATTAGCTCAGGCGGGCTGCCCAGCGCTATTACGATGCATCCCATGTGAACAGACACCACAGTTTACAAGACAGAATGGGCCCAACTTCACTCCGAAAAAATGCAAAAAACACATACAAAAAATATGTGAGGTATTAGTTTATATTTTGGCCAATATACGCAAGCTCGTAACCCACGCTATTTTTCTGAATTTTTGGAGGTTCTCTGAATCCTCTTTTTGTGCTAGCATTGGTAGGACTCGTAAGCGTGGGGAACCGACCTTTCCATGTCTCTCCCCCACAAGATTTTCAATGTCTCTCTCTCCACACCTCTTTCCATGTCTCCCCCCCCCTCCACAGCACTTTCCATGTTTTCCCTACTTAATATTTTTGCCTCTACACAAAAGCACAATGTCTGTCTCTTCACTGCAGCAGCCATGATAGATACCAACGGATGAAGTCGTTGCTGCTCCCATGGTCCACCATCTTCTGCTGCTCCTCTGGTCTCCACCGCTCCTCTAGTTTCCTCGCAACCCAGGACCTGTTATACTGGTATTGAAGTGTACAGATGCCTGTTACAGGTCCTGGCGATAGAGGGTAAATGGAGCTCAGCAGATAGTGCTAGGCTACAATGAAGTGGGGCCCGACCACACCTACCGCTGTGAGTTGGGCAGCCCACAGAGATATGCCCAGCTCACTGCTGAAATGGCTGCAATGTAAGAGATAGTGTTGTCGTCCGACTGCTGTCTCCTATGTCCGGGGGATGCCGTATTTGCAGATTGTAAGTGTTGTGCAGCTACCCTTACAGACCTTCAAAGTAAAATGGCGGCCCCCATGGCTGCATTAAATATTTATTTTTCTTTAATAAAGCAGTTTAAAACAACATGTAAAAAAATATATATTTTGTAAATGACAAATTAGTGGCACCTTCCCTTTAAGAGAAAGATGCGCCACCTACTGGATATGTTTGGTTTATTTTTATAAATGACATATTAAATCACATAGGAATACACATTACATGCCCGCTATCGGCTCAGATTACTGTATAGCATATTTGCTTCTATTCAGCTTTTATAAGTTGTACTGTTGACTAAATTATTACTATTCTGATATAAAAATGGGCAACAGCTGTACCCAGCAAACATATGGCCCCTTCTTACACACATTTCCTTCTAATTAAATCTTTCCTAAGTCTCAGGGCCTTTAAATAAAAGGTTGCTGCTCGTGTTGATACAAATACTTAACACAATGTGCCGATTATGAAAAGGATTTTGTTATTACTGCCCTTAGCATCTCGCTTCAAGGAAAACTGATTTATTAGTAGGTCTTCTAATGCTTTGGGAACGCTAGGAATGTGCAGAGTAATTTTAACTTTTCAACTAGGAAGATAAAGCTTAAAATCCACAGGATTACAAAAGAAAACACATTCTTGTGAGATTAATTGTAACTCTTAACCGTAACAAGTCCAAATTTATAAGGACTAGGTGGTAGCATAGAACTCTAGATGTTTAGCTTCGTAGGCCGTCTTTAAAAGGGTCGAACTTGACACAGATTTTGGCATGAATTATGTGGCCAAATCAGTGTCCAATCTCAGGGCAATCTATACTCAATGTATGTGAAAGAGGTTTTTGAAACCGTGGCGGGGTCATGTGTTAATTCAGCACGGGAGCCCCGGGAGAACGAGTGCTGACACCGTGGGAACTGCACCAGTATGGGAGGTAAGTATAGGTTTCATTATATTATTGGGGCCAAGTGAAGGGTATGAGAAGAAGTTGTCCAAGAATTAAACAACTTCTTTAAGTAACTCAGACATAAGAAGCAGCAAAGGGAAAAATGATTATGAAGCAGCCAACTTCATCAACTTTTTGTCAAAAACTGGTTTATCCCTGACAGCCACATCAAGTCAGTAATGTCTGATGAATGTAGAGTAGGGTGACCATATTGCAACTTTGCAGATCTGATGCAGAGGAATGAAGATTTGCTTAGCTCAAGAGCTGGTAGTATGTGCTCTCGCGTGGATTCCAGGCTTTCTGCTTGATAGCAGGTGAAAATACCAGATTTAATCCATCTGGCCAGAAATGGTTTACCGGCCCTGAGCCCTTAATTTTTTTTCTCTGATGTTGTAAGAATAGGGCTTCAGATTTTTTAAAGATAGACAGGTAAGTATAGCCTACCTAATAAGTGAAGATTTCCATTCTCAGATGATCCAGCAAAAGATAGCAACACGATCTCTTGGTGAATATTATCCTTGGAACAAATCTTTAGAAGGAAACCCAACATAGTTCTCCATGTTACAGAATTCAGTCACCCAAAAATAAGGCCCTTTATAGGGTAAGGTTTAGGTATCGCTTATACCTCTGGCAGAAATTCTAGCAACTAAAAACAAAACCTTGTAGAACACAAACTTTGAAGCAACAGATTCTTTGGGGTCAAATGAATGATTATCCAGAGACTTTAGACCTAATGAGAGATCCCAGGATGGAACAGTAGAATCAAAACTTGGTCTTATTTTGCCTACTGCTTTATGGAACCACTTGATTAATGGATGGCCTGAAAAGTTACCCACCAAAGACAAGATGATGATTGAAAAATTAACTTTATAGATATTCAATTTAAGACTATTATTTAGACCATCTTGTAATGAGTGCACAATCAAAGCTACAGAAAGTTATGAAAAAATTCACTGAGCACCAGGAATAGTTAGATTTTTATCACTTTGTTCTAGATTTTATTGGTGCTGGGCTTTTTTCGGAGCAAGAAGATAGACAATTTACAATGAAAGATCAAAGTCCATCAATGCCCTTTTCTCGGTTTCCATGCGCACTGTGGTCAAAGGAACATCAAGTTCTCTGGAGATGGTCTTGAGAAACCTCAAACTTGAGGTTCTCAGACAGTTCTCTTCTATTTTTCTGTTCTCCATGCTTAGTGTGGCACACACAGACACACAATGCAAAGACTGAGTCAACTTCTTTTTATTTGGTTTCAGGTGTGATTTGCATATTGCCCACACCTGTTACTTGCCACAGGGGAGTTTGAAGGAGCATCACATGCTTGAAACGAAGTTGTTTACCCACAATTTTGGACAGGTGCCAACAATTTTGTCTGGCTCATTTTTGGGGTTTTGTGTGAAATTATGTCCAATTTGCCTTTTTTTCAGTTTTTTTGTGTTGTGTTGTTCCGATACACACAAAGGAAATAAATGTGTATAACAAAATATGTAGTGGATGCTTTCCTGAAACGGAAAGTACTTGCAAGCAGCATAATACAAGGTTTACCCAGAATCCTTTGCAGTAGGCGGAGCTATGCAAATCATCTCTTTCCACCCCTGTCTAATCCACAGCGCTTGGAACCGCCAAGCGTGCAATGCTGCGGATTAGTTTCTAAATTTACACAGCCAACCAATTCCTACCTGTGGACACGTGTTTCGGGCTTTAGGCCCTCATCAGCACAGGGCTGGAATTGGTTGGCTGTATGGAGTGGGGCTCGGTGAGCAAGCGATACATATATGCTAGCCACCTTAGGGAGAGACCCAAGTTGGGCTAAATGTAGCGGGACGAAAGAGACCGAAAAGCCCTCTACTTAAAGGAAATACATAGTGGATGCTTTCCTGAAACGGAAAGTACTTGCAAGCAGCATAATGATTATGCTGCTTGCAAGTACTTTCCGTTTCAGGAAAGCATCCACTATGTATTTCCTTTAAGTAGAGGGCTTTTCGGTCTCTTTCGTCCCGCTACATTTAGCCCAACTTGGGTCTCTCCCTAAGGTGGCTAGCATATATGTAACAAAATATGTGTAATTGCAATAATTTTCCTGGAGAAATACTTATCTGGAACAATTTCAAGGGTGTCAACAGAAGTGTGCTAACGTGGTCTATTTGATGTTATTAACATAACTTCCAGTTTACCTTGAGTCCTCATATGGGCAAGGCTTTACACAGGTATTCTGATTAACTCTCCTTCACGCTTCGAGTTAGCTATGAGGAAGCTGCACTTGGTGGCAGCGCAACATCTTGGGTCATCCTATTTCGTCAGCCCTTTGATCTCTATTTGCACCTAAGTATCTGTTATTCATCATGTGGTATGTTTTTTTTAATTCTACATTCTACATCTGTTGGCCCCGATTCATCAAAGCAATGTTTGACACTTTGAAAAGTCACAAAAATGTTGATTTTTGTTGTTTTCATGCCAGTTTCTCCCAGCTAAGGCAAAATGGGTAGAGTTGGGGCATGACGGGAGCACGGTGAGACAACTTGGCTAATTCACGATAAGCCTTGGTGTTATCTTCTCCAAAAGTCTTATACCCATCAGGGCTTGGTGTATTCTTTCTGGCATGGTGCACATAAGAGCACACCGCTCATCAGATGCCACTGATTCATGAAGAGGCATGTGCCTGACTCTGGTTTCTGACTCCACTTACCCGATCAGGAAGACAAACGAGAAAACTGCTGGACTTGATGAATTGGGACCTTAGTGCATGGTGACATTACAACTATGTATTTTCCTTATAATATTGGTTGGGCTATAGTGGATCACCCCATATTATATTATGATAGTTGTAAATGTATCTGTATCATTTTATATATTTCAATAAATGAATTTTGTATACTTTGCAGACTCCATTTAATGCAGTTATTATCTATAGCAGTCACTATAGGTAGCAATGTGACGCTACAACCTCAGTGTTGCCATGTAACCCTAGTCTTAGGGCATGATTAAGCTTAACCTATCCTGTGCTGCCTTAGAATTGCCAGGAAATGTGTTTTAGTGAATCAGGTGAGCTAAATACAGACTAATCCAGAGGTTTGTTACAAGCCCACAGTCCAGTGCCTTCTCGAAAGGGAAAAATAAGAGCGCAGAGAGGCTGTTCCTGCTCTGCCCCGGTATGCACCGCTCGGTTTACTAAGCAGTTTATTCAGGTGCACGATGGATCCTGTGTGAAGGGAAACAGCATAGACATTACATTTTAGTTATCACGATCTGTTGATATATCCTTGTTTGAGTTTCCAAAGTAAATGTGCTCTGTATAAAACATTTGCTATTGAAGACATTTGGTAATCAAACTTGTAGAAGACAAATAAAGCCCAAATGCATCTCAGGCCTCAAACAAATGTGATGTGGGCGAATAATTCCTACCTACACCCCATGTGCAACAGATTAAGCTCAGAAATCAGAATATTCATGACCTTCTTTTTCGAGAAATAGCCTTCAGGGAATCTTTTAAAGATCTGAGAGCAGCAAAAACTGCAATATAACTAAATACTATTGAGCTATGTTCAAATTTTGGTCAAAGACAAAGAATGGCCTTAAAAAGAACATTATTCAGGATACATAGCCAGACTCCCCTTGGATTATTTTGCCAAGTTTGATACATCCGCAGGCCTCATCCGTGACTTTTCTCATGCGTGTATGTGTTGTTCAATACTATTTTGGATCAGCGTTTCATCAGAGTGTCAATTTTTACCATCAGAGTTTCAATGATGAAAAAAAAATAGCAACACTTCTCCTATCCTTTAAGATACTAATTGCATTCAGTACACTTAAGCCATCTGTATGACGTCCGTGATTTTCAGATATATAGTCTTGTATGACTAATTTGATTTGTGACTTCAACATGTGAATAGCCCCATAAATATAATGAGTATGTGTTCTGTGAAAAACACAGAACATGACTCACAAATGTCTAAACAAGGCCTTAATGCAGCTGATTCATTTTTTATAGTAAAAAATACTCCAGCCGGTTTTCACATTATAATTTCCTGGGCGTCATATGGAGGGACAGTATGGATTAAGGTTACTTCCATGGCTACAACAGGAGAGACAATTAATCAGCAATAATTAGCAGCAATAATGATTAATACTATATAAGGCCATAACAATAAACCAGGCTTGAGATTTCGAATGACGAGACAATCTGTGGCAGTCCTCCGGTGCCATCTTGTTGTTGGAATATCATCCTTCCTTTATTTTGGAGAGTGATCTCAAATCTCGTTAGCGACCCTAAACTCTAAGAGTGATGTTAGACGGGAAGGTTTTGTGGTGGATGTCCTCCCTGCTGTCTGGAAGTGATTTCTGACATGGGCTGCACTAGATTGTAAAGTCATTGCACGTTTCATACTTCGGAGGGTTTCAGGCTGGGCTAGCCATGGTGCACTGTCCATGACTGTGACACATTTCGGATAAGTTCGCACCGGGAGGAGCCATTTTCGTCAGGCCCTTGAAAGGCCTGTCTGCGCATGCGTGAGACTTTAAGTATTTTGCGAGTCTCCTACACTTTAAGTGGATCACACATATTCTCTCTTGCATCAGGTGACTGATAACAGCTGATTCAGAAAAGTACAAAGAATTTGTGCCAATGTATGAGAATACATTCAGGCACGTGGCTCTGCAATGTTCTTACTACCTAATAGTATAGGAGTTGTACCTCTGTGTTACTTACATATGAGTGCTTTATACACACTACGCTTTGGGTTTCTTTGTAGATCAGTAATTATGGTCTCCATCCTCTTTTAGATGTCCCAGTTTCCTCCCATTACTGTTAAGAAAAGAAAGACATGTTTGTTACCTTCCAGCCAGAAAGCCATTTGGTTCTCAATTCACCAACATTTTACATAGTAACATAGTAACATAGTTAGTAAGGCCGAAAAAAGACATTTGTCCATCCAGTTCAGCCTATATTCCATCATAATAAATCCCCAGATCTACGTCCTTCTACAGAACCTAATAATTGTATGATACAATATTGTTCTGCTCCAGGAAGACATCCAGGCCTCTCTTGAACCCCTCGACTGAGTTCGCCATCACCACCTCCTCAGGCAAGCAATTCCAGATTCTCACTGCCCTAACAGTAAAGAATCCTCTTCTATGTTGGTGGAAAAACCTTCTCTCCTCCAGACGCAAAGAATGCCCCCTTGTGCCCGTCACCTTCCTTGGTATAAACAGATCCTCAGCGAGATATTTGTATTGTCCCCTTATATACTTATACATGGTTATTAGATCGCCCCTCAGTCGTCTTTTTTCTAGACTAAATAATCCTAATTTCGCTAATCTATCTGGGTATTGTAGTTCTCCCATCCCCTTTATTAATTTTGTTGCCCTCCTTTGTACTCTCTCTAGTTCCATTATATCCTTCCTGAGCACCGGTGCCCAAAACTGGACACAGTACTCCATGTGCAGTCTAACTAGGGATTTGTACAGAGGCAGTATAATGCTCTCATCATGTGTATCCAGACCTCTTTTAATGCACCCCATGATCCTGTTTGCCTTGGCAGCTGCTGCCTGGCACTGGCTGCTCCAGGTAAGTTTATCATTAACTAGGATCCCCAAGTCCTTCTCCCTGTCAGATTTACCCAGTGGTTTCCCGTTCAGTGTGTAATGGTGATATTGATTCCCTCTTCCCATGTGTATAACCTTACATTTATCATTGTTAAACCTCATCTGCCACCTTTCAGCCCAAGTTTCCAACTTATCCAGATCCATCTGTAGCAGAATACTATCTTCTCTTGTATTAACTGCTTTACATAGTTTTGTATCATCTGCAAATATCGATATTTTACTGTGTAAACCTTCTACCAGATCATTAATGAATATGTTGAAGAGAACAGGTCCCAATACTGACCCCTGCGGTACCCCACTGGTCACAGCGACCCAGTTAGAGACTATACCATTTATAACCACCCTCTGCTTTCTATCACTAAGCCAGTTACTAACCCATTTACACACATTTTCCCCCAGACCAAGCATTCTCATTTTGTGTACCAACCTCTTGTGCGGCACGGTATCAAACGCTTTGGAAAAATCGAGATATACCACGTCCAATGACTCACCGTGGTCCAGTCTATAGCTTACCTCTTCATAAAAACTGATTAGATTGGTTTGACAGGAGCGATTTCTCATAAACCCATGCTGATATGGAGTTAAACAGTTATTCTCATTGAGATAATCCAGAATAACATCCCTCAGAAACCCTTCAAATATTTTACCAACAATAGAGGTTAGACTTACTGGCCTATAATTTCCAGGTTCACTTTTAGAGCCCTTTTTGAATATTGGCACCACATTTGCTATGCGCCAGTCCTGCGGAACAGACCCTGTCGCTATAGAGTCACTAAAAATAAGAAATAATGGTTTATCTATTACATTACTTAGTTCTCTTAGTACTCGTGGGTGTATGCCATCCGGACCCGGAGATTTATCTATTTTAATCTTATTTAGCCGGTTTCGCACCTCTTCTTGGGTTAGATTGGTGACCCTTAATATAGGGTTTTCATTGTTTCTTGGGATTTCACCTAGCATTTCATTTTCCACCGTGAATACCGTGGAGAAGAAGGTGTTTAATATGTTAGCTTTTTCCTCATCATCTACAACCATTCTTTCCTCACTATTTTTTAAGGGGCCTACATTTTCAGTTTTTATTCTTTTACTATTGATATAGTTGAAGAACAGTTTGGGATTAGTTTTACTCTCCTTAGCAATGTGCTTCTCTGTTTCCTTTTTGGCAGCTTTAATTAGTTTTTTAGATAAAGTATTTTTCTCCCTATAGTTTTTTAGAGCTTCAATGGTGCCATCCTGCTTTAGTAGTGCAAATGCTTTCTTTTTACTGTTAATTGCCTGTCTTACTTCTTTGTTTAGCCACATTGGGTTTTTCCTATTTCTAGTCCTTTTATTCCCACAAGGTATAAACCGCTTACACTGCCTATTTAGGATGTTCTTAAACATTTCCCATTTATTATCTGTATTCTCATTTCTGAGGATATTGTCCCAGTCTACCAGATTAAAGGCATCTCTAAGCTGTTCAAACTTTGCCTTCCTAAAGTTCAATGTTTTTGTGACTCCCTGACAAGTCCCCCTAGTGAAAGACAGGTGAAACTGCACAATATTGTGGTCGCTATTTCCTAAATGCCCAACCACCTGCAGATTTGTTATTCTGTCAGGTCTATTAGATAGTATTAGGTCTAAAAGTGCTGCTCCTCTGGTTGGATTCTGCACCAATTGTGAAAGATAATTTTTCTTGGTTATTAGCAGAAACCTGTTGCCTTTATGGGTTTCACAGGTTTCTGTTTCCCAGTTAATATCCGGGTAGTTAAAGTCCCCCATAACCAGGACCTCATTATGGGTTGCAGCTTCATCTATCTGCTTTAGAAGTAGACTTTCTGTTATATTTGGGGGTTTGTAACAGACCCCAATGAGAATTTTGTTACCATTTTTCCCTCCATGAATTTCAACCCATATGGACTCGACATCCTCATTCCCTTCGCTAATATCCTCCCTTAAAGTGGACTTTAGACAAGACTTTACATAGAGACAAACCCCTCCTCCTCTCCGATTTTTACGATCCTTTCTAAACAGACTGTAACCCTGTAAGTTAACTGCCCAGTCATAGCTTTCATCTAACCATGTCTCGGTTATTCCCACTATGTCAAAGTTACCTGTAGATATTTCTGCTTCTAGTTCTTCCATCTTGTTTGTCAGGCTTCTGGCGTTTGCGAGCATGCAGTTTAGAGGATTTTGTTTTGTTCCAATCTCCTCACTGTGGATTGTTTTAGAAATGTTCTTACCTCCCTTCTGAGTATGTTTTCCTGGGTCGTCTTTGTTCGAGTCTAATGTTTTTCTTCCCGTCCCCTCTTCTTCTAGTTTAACGCCCTCCTGATGAGTGTAGCGAGTCTTCTGGCGAATGTGTGTTTCCCAGGTTTGTTGAGGTGTAGTCCGTCTCTGGCGAGGAGTCCATCATACCAGTAATTCACACCGTGGTCCAGGAATCCAAATCATTTTGATGAATATGTATGAAGAAAAAAAATTTGCTTTCCCTTCCTCAAGGAGGAAGTCAGGCTTCAGAAATTTTCATCCGAGAGCTTGCCTAGAACCCATATAAACTTTAGACCTGGCTAACAGACTCCGAAACATCAGAACTCAAAGGAAACCCACAGCTACTAACCTCTCTAGAAAGGAGTTTGACCCTAATTAAAATAATGGATTTATGACCAACTCTTCTGGTTGGGGAAAGGCTATCTGCCTTTTCAGTAGCAGGGCTAGAAACGTTCAAAACTATGTGGGTGCATTCGGACATTCTAAAAGGGTACTTTCTGGAGTTTGTGTCCACCTCCTACAGACAAGAATGTGGTTCCAAAAGAGGCTTGGAATTGGTCCCTCAGGCTTAAAAGGGACAAGGGACTTACTCCATGATCTTAGTCCCAAATCCCAAGAAGAAATGGAGGCTCATGATAGACCTTACATTTCTAAGACATTTTCTAGCCAAAAAGCACTTCAAAACGGAAGCAATTGTTTCTATCATGGCTCATCTCCAACGTGGCGATTTGATGACTTCGATACTCATGACTTCGATGCATACCTCTATGTCCCGATTCTCCCAGCACACAAGAAATTTATCAGGATTACGGTCACGTACAAAGACCAAGTACATCATTAGTACAAATGGCCTGTCAATCTTTGAGGGTGTTTCGAAAAATTGCATTGGTCCCTACAGCAGATCTCAGAATGAAAGGGTCATAGTCATTCCATATCATGAAAGCTCCCTCGAAATGTCTATTAAACTCTCATCTCAAATTGTCTCTAAATGTTTTGCAGCATCATGGATTTTTGATCAACTACAAAAAATTACAGTTGACCTCAGATGATCCAGTTCATGGGGTACATCCTGGATTCACTGCAGATGTGTAAGATTGTTGTCAATCTGTGTTCAGAAGATCATTTACAGAGTTGCATCCCTTCATGATTTTCGCACAGCATGAGGCTTGCCAAGATAGTCCTAGGCTCCCTTACCTCTTCCGTACATGTGATTCCTTAGGCTCGTGCTCACATCTGGTGTCTGAGCAACATTCTGTCATCATAGAACAAATCTCTCAGTTCCTTAGAGATGTTCATCTTCAGATTTCTCAGACTAGACAGGACCTGAAGTGGCGTTTAATAATAATAATAATCTTTATTTATATAGCGCCAACATATTCCGCAGCGCTTTACAGTTTAACAGTCTCAAACACAACAGTCATAAGTAACAACGTTAACAATAAAATAATTAAAGCAAAATAAGACGACCCTGCTCGTGAGAGCTTACAATCTACAATGAGGTGGGGAAATACAAAGCACAGGTGTGTATTTACAATGATGGTCGAGCCATCTAAGGGGGGTGGGGGATATATTGAAGTAGTGAATGGGCTACACACACACACATAAAATGACTGATTAGTGAACGTGATAGGCCGCTCTGAGCAAATGTGTTTTAAGGGAGCACTTAAAACTATGCAAATTGTGGATGGTCCCAATATCTTGGGGTAGAGCATTCCAGAGGATTGGCGCAGCATGGGAGAAGTCTTGGAATCAGAGGTACGAATAGTGCAGAGGTTAGTCGAAAGTCGTTTGCAGAGCGCAGCGGTCGGTTAGGCCAACAGACCGAAATGAGGGAGGAGATGAAAGGGGGTGCCGCACTGTGGAGAGCTTTGTGGGTGACAAGTACTTTGAATTGGATTCTATAATGAATGGGCACTGGGCAGCCAGTTTTTTACGACTGGCGAAGAGTGTCCGAGTAATGATTAGCTAGATGGAAACCCTGGCTGCTGCATTAAGGATAGAATGGAGAGAGGAAAGTCGGGTAAGGGGGGGAGGCCAATTAATAGAGCGTTACAGTAATCCAGGCAAGAGTGGATCAAGGCGACAGTGAGGGTTTTTGTTGTTTCCATGGTGAGAAAAGGGTGGATTCTAGAGATGTTCTTTAGGTGTAAGAGGCAAGAGCGGGCAAGAGATTGTATATGGGGTGTGAAGGAGAGATCGGAGTCAAACATAACACCCAGATAGTGCGCCTGCTGCCGGGGTGTTATTATGGTGCCACCCACAGAAGGAAAAGTCCGATTTAGGGAGGTTAGTAGATGGCGGGAGCAGAAGTTCAGTTTTGGAGAGGTTGAGTTTCAGATAGAGAGCGGACATGATGTTGAAGACTGCGGACAGTCACTGGTGTTCTGTAGTACAGCGGGGGTAAGGTCAGGGGATGACGTGTATAGTTGTATGTCATCGGCATAAAGATGGTCCTGAAAGCCAAATCTGCTGATGGTCTGTCCAATTGGGGCCGTGTAGAGGGAGAAGAGAATGGTGCCAAAGACTGAGCCCTGAGGAACCCCGACAGTGAGAGGAAGAGGAGATGAAGTGGAGCCAGAGAACAGAACACTGAAGGAGCGGTTAGAAAGATGAGAACCAGGAGAGGGCAGTGTCCTTAATGCCTAGTGACTGGAGCCTAGAGAGTAGGAGAGGGTGGTCAACAGTGTCGAAAGCTGCAGAAAGATCGAGAAGAATGAGCAGAGAGTGGTCACCGTTACGTTTTCCTGTCAGAAGGTCATTGGTCACCTTGATGAGCAGTTTCTCTCTAATGTAGGGAGCGGAAACCGGACCGTGAAGGGTCTAGGAGGGAATGAGTGGAGAGGTAACGGGTAAGGCGGGAGTATATCAGGCGCTCCAAGAGTTTAGAGATGAAGGGGAGATTGGTCTGTAGTCATTTGTGCAGGATGGGTCCAGGGCGGGTTTCTTTTTGTTTGAAGGAGGGGAAAATGGCAGAGGAGAGGGAGAGATTAAAGATTGTAGTTAGGTGAGCTGTGATGACTGGAGAGACTGGAGATGTGAGGGAATGGGGTCGGTAGTGCATGTAGTCAGACAAGAAGAAGAGAGGCGCTTGGAGAAGACTTCTGTGATGGGATCAAATGTAGAGAGTCATCCAGGGGAAATGCAGGGAGGAATGGGAGTCGCTGCACTTGGTGGCTGGGAGCGGATTTCCTGACGGATATTATCTATTTTCTCTATAAAGTGGGAGGCCAGATCATCAGCACAAATGTCTGTGATAGGGGCTTGTGCTTTTGGTCTGAGGAGGGAGTGAAAGGTGTCAAAACGTTTCTTGGGGTTGCTGAATAGTGAGATCAGAGTGGTGAAGTAGGGCTCTTTGGCGAGGTGAAGGGAAGAATTAGGTTATGTGCACACGTAGAAAGCTCCTCTGCGGATTTTTCCGTAGCGGATTTGATAAATCCGTAGTGCAAAACCGCTGCGGTTTTTACTGCAGATTTATCACAGTTTCTATTGCGGATTCCGCTGCGGTTTTACATCTGCAGTTTTCTATTGGAGCAGGTGTAAAAATGCTGCGGATTCCGCAAAGAATTGACATGCTGCGGAAAATAAAACGCTGCGTTTCCGCACGTTTTTTTCCGCAGCATGTGCACTGCAGATTTCGTTTCCCATAGGTTTACATTGTACTGTAAACTCATGGGAAACTGCTGCGCATCCGCAGCAAAATCCACATCGTGTGCACATACGCTTATAGGTTCTTAACAAATTTAAAGTGTATGAAGTCTTCTGGTGTGCGAGTTTTCCTCCATAAGCGTTCAGCACTCCTAGAGCACCGCTGGAGACATCAGGTTTCCGATGTGAGCAAGGGCTGCTTTACTGCGTTTGGACATTCTGAGGGTGAGGGGAGCTACTTGGTCAAGGGTGCTTCTAAGAGTGTCATTGTAGTGATGTACAGCCAGATCAGGACAGGAAAAAGAGGATATTGGAGACAATGATGAGTGTAGGGAGTCAAAGTGTATGAGGGTTAATAGCATGTAGATTTCTGAATGTGTGGTAGGTAGGAGTGTGCTGGGGTGGGCGAGGAATTGTGATTGTGAAGGAGAGAATGTTGTGGTCAGAGAGGGGAAGCTGTGAGTTATCTAGGTAGGAGATTCAACAGAGCCAGGCAAAGACCAGGTCAAGAGTGTTACCGTTTGTGTGCTTCAGAGGTTGAGAGCTGTGAGAGGCCTAGAGAAGTGGTTAGTGATAGAAGTTGGGATGCAGATGTGGAAGTGGGGCTGTTAATGGGGATGTTGAAGTCTCCTAGGATAAGGGTTGGTGGTTCTGAGGACATGAAGTGCGGCAGCTAGGCAGAGAAATGGTCCAGGAAGTGAGTGGGTGAGCCTGGGGGCCGGTATATGACCGCTACTCTGAGGGAGAGGGGACAAAAGAGTCTGATGGTGTGGACCTCAAAAGAAGGGAATGAGAGTGATACAACTGGGGGGGGGGAGGAAGAGAGAGAATGAACTGGAAAGTGTGTTGTGGGGACAGGAGTATGCTGACTCCACCACCATGTGTTTGTGGGTCTCAGGGAATGTGAGAATTGTAAGCCACCATGGGAAATGGCAGGAGAAAGTGTCAGAATCCTGGTTTCTGTGAGGCCCAACATATTAAGAGTTTTTCAGAAAGTAATTGTGTAGGAAAGTAAGCTTATTACATGCAGACTGTTCTGTATTCAGCAAGCTATAGCACTTGCCGAATAAGCTTTTAAAAGGAAACCTAGATACATGGAGCGCGCCAGCTGATAGCTGCTGAATGTGTCACGGCTGTGTCACCGTCACAGAACATGCATGGCGAGCTGGACAGCTCATCAGCCGACACGCTCCATGTATTCGGGTTCCCTCTGCAGTTTATTCAGCAAGCGCTATAGACTTGCCGAATAAGCAGGGACCCGATCAAATTCGCTCAACTATTTGTAGTGGCCATCTCAGCAAAAGGTCAGTGAAATTCAAGTCCTATCCTGTAGAGCGCCCTACTCCCAAGACTTGGTTGACTGGTTCTTTGGACCATGCAACATTTTCTCCTGAATTCTTCAGGATTGGAATGGCACTCGGACCAGCTACTCAGCAGCACAAAAACTTGCAGTCCTGTGATCACATTTCTCCTTCACGTGCCAACATTAATGTGCAATCTGTTTTTGGTGCTCAGCTGTGTGCGAGTAATGCAATACGAAATCCCATAAAAAGGACCCGTAGAAGTGCTATCCGCACGAAACGGCCGTCGTCCTCCTGCACCCCTGTAACTTCTTAGCAAGAGACTGTATTAATCTGTACATGGATTAAATACTGCGCATCAGCAAATTGGTGAGTGCCGCTGTTTTCTTATTCTTTTTATGGGATTTTCTCCCGAATGATTCCTCAATTGACAATATGAACCAAGATATTGGGAGAGGCCTTCTCAGGGTATGTGCACATACGGTTTAAGCAATCTGCACATTGCGGATCTTTCAGTGCAGATTCTGCAGGTTAAATTACCTGCATATTTTGTGCGCAATTCACTTATTTTTACACCTGCGGATTCCTATAAAGGAATAGGTTTAAAACGCTGCAGAATCCGCACAAAGAATTGACATGCTGCTGAAAATAAACCACTGCATTTCCGCATGGACTTTTCCACAGCATGTGCACTGCGGATTTGGTTTTCCATAGGTTTACATGGTACTGTACATCGCCTGGAAAACTGCTGCAGATCCGCAGGGCCAAATCCACAACGTGTGCACATAATCTCAATCTCTAGTGCAGCTGTTAAGAGGGTGATGTAAACCTACCGCAATTCCTTGGAAGATAGTTCCATAGGAACAAGTGAAGGTCAAAAAGTAACATTTCCCTCTCCAGCTGAAGGATTCCATCAACCTTTGCTACAAACAGGACATTCAACCTCAACTGTAAAAACACATTCCACACAGTAGCTTGTTGGACAGAATTCACCCATGTCCCACTGGACCAGATATACAAAGCTGCTATGTGGTCAACACCATCTACCTCCATTATAGACAAGACAGAACTCAACATTTGGCAAAAGAGTTGTCTGAGGAAGCTGCTCCTTTGTGTGCACACCCCCCACCCTTTTTTGTCTTGATCCCTTTAATCCCAATACTGTGCTGCTATATGATGCCCAGGAAATAATTTGACATTTTCTTTCCTGGGGTCACTGAGGGATCAGTTCCCTTTCAAAAGCCATACTGGTGAATATCTAATCAGAGCATCACATGACCACCCTACCCCTGGTAGAAGCAATAGATCTGAATACATAAGCAGAACCACATGAAGACCCCCCCCCCCCTCCCCGGCATGAGTATTTCAATAACTGAAAAGATTAAACATGATGGATTTCATCAACCAAGGTATAATTTTGATCAGTATAATGGCACCAACCTGAGTCAGAATGATTGTGCACAGTAACCTATAGATTATACACTGCTCAAAAAAAAAAAAAAAAAAAAAAAAAAAAATACACAAACAATATAACTCCAAGTAAATCAAACTTCTCTGAAATCAAACTGTCCACGAGCAACACTGACAATTTCACATGCTGTTGTGCAAATGGAATAGATAGATGGAAATTGGCAGTCAAGACACTCAAAGTAGTGGTTATGCAGGTGGGGACCACAGACAACATCTCTGTACCAATGCTTTCTGGCTGATGTTTTGGTCACTTTTGAATGTTGGTTGTGCTTTCACACTCCTGGTAGCATGAGACGGACTCTACAACCCACACAAGTGGCTCAGGTAGTGCAGCTCATCCAGGATGACACATCAATGCGAGCTGTGGCAAGAAGGTTTGCTGTATCTGTCAGCGCAGTGTCCGGAGGCACTACCAGGAGACAGGCCAGTACACCAAGAGATGTTGAGGGGGCCGTAGGAGGGCAACAACCCAGTAGCAGGACCGCTACCTCAGCCTTTGTGCAAGGAGAAACTGGAGCACTACCCGAGCACTGTAAAATGACCTCCAGCAGGCCACAAATGTGCATGTTTCTGTACAAACGGTTAGAAACCAACTCCATGAGGATGGTCTGAGTGCCTGATGTCCACAGATGGGGGTTGTGCTCACAGCCCAACACCGTGCAGGACGGTTGGCATTTGCCACAGAACAGGATTGGCAAATTTGCCACTGGCACCCTGTGCTCTTCACAGATGAAAGCAGGTTCACACTGAGCACATGTGACAGTCTGGAGACGCTGTGGAGAGTGATCTGCCTGCAACATCCTTCAGCATGACCGGTTTGGCTGTGGGTCAGTAATGGTGTGGGATGGCATTTCTTTGGAGGGCCACACAGCCCTCCATGTGCTCGCCAGAGGTAGCCTGACTGCCATTAGGTACCGAGATGAGATCCTCAGACCCCTTGTGAGACCATTTGCTGGTGCGGTTGGCCCTGGGTTCCTCCTAATGCAGGACAATACCAGACCTCATGTGGCATTGAAGCTATGGACTGCCCCGCCCGTTCCCCAGACTTGAATCTGATTGAATATATCTGGGACATGTCTTGCACCATCCACCAACATCACACCAGACTGAAGGAGTTGGCGGATGCTTTAGTTCAGGTCTGGGAGGAGATCCTTCAGGAAACCATCCGCCACCTCATCAGGAGAATGCCCAGGTGTTGTAGGGAGGTCATACAGGCACGTGGAGGCCACAAACTACTGGGCATCATTTCCTTGTCTTGAGGCATTTCCACTGAAGTTGGATCAGCCTGTAATTTGATTTTCCACTTTGTTTTTGAGTATTATTCCAAATCCAGATATCCATGGGATATTCATTGATCATTTTTGTTTTATTGTTAACACATTCCACTATGTAACGAATAAAGATTTGTAACTGAAATATTTAAGTGATATCTAGGATGTGGTATTTTAGTGTTCCTTTTTTGAGCAGTGTATTTAAATAAAAGTAAACTTATGTTGACTCCAGCATCGGTCTCAGTCCAACTGTAGGCTCCAATACAGATTAGCAGCGGGTATAGTCATATGCTTATGAAGAGATGGGTATGAGAGACTGCAGAATCAGAAATGAATCAACCCCTCAGTGTAACTGGGTCACTGAATGGCATCAGATCCTTTTATATTAGAATACATATTACACCATGACAAGAGTATGTGCTCTTCAGAATAAATCATGGCAACGGATTTCTTCTAGGTATCCCCAAATGTTAAATATCACAGAAGACATGAAAACAAGGTCTGCAGCAGTTTTATTTACAAGTTTACACTGAACAAAGAAAGAAACACTTGACGTTCAAGCCTGGGTAAGTAAAGGGCAATGTAACTATAGTATCATTAGTGATTACATTATAAACAAACTACACTGAAAAGTTAATGCCAGTAAAAGTATTGGCCATGTTAAGAAATATGATATACAAATTGAAAGTGTGTGATTGAAGATGAGTGGTATCTGCACAGAAGTCAGATATTTGGATAATTGAATAAAAAAAGTAAAACAAAAAAAAGAAAATAAAAAGGCGGCTGTGACCATCCCCATTTTAACATCCGTGTAAACTCTCCAGTCCCAGAAAATGTTGCAAGGCATTACTAGCATTAACATCTGCTGGGAGGGGACAAGTTAACAGAAAAGCCTAGTTTTGACGTAGAACAGGCAGTTTGCTTATTCAAGTAGAATATATTCCCAGTGTCCGCAGCTTGAGTAGTGGAATTACATTATGGAGCAGGACGACTTCCCTTGTGAACCTACACCATCGATTTTTTCTGCTTCCAAAATTATTCTTTTAAAAACATCAACAGCAGTCTGGAAAACAAGAGTTACAAACTTAGCATAAAAATAGAATGCTTTAGAAGAGATGCAGTCATGGCGATTTAGGTGCTTGAGTGTCAATAGGATATGAAGTTTATGCAGACACTGCCCTACAACGCAGTATACTCTAGGGATGTATTCACACTTACCCCCAAGAGTTAAAAAAAAAAAAAAAAAAACCCACTCCCCATCATACAGCATTGTCACTTTCATGCACATTGGCAATACGAGGATGCTAAACATCAGTAGTTTTGGCAGCATGGCATGCAACAATAAAGTGAAGGGTCCCAGGGTAGAGAGTTATAGCCCTTCTGAAACATGGCTTGGCAAGTGTAGTGTCCATCTTCACTGCAGACATTCGTATGCCCATCAAAACTGCATTGGCTAATGTCCCAAGACATCAGAGGTGGTACCAAACACCAAAGGGTTACGTTTTGTCATTGCCTTTAGGCTCAAATTGTTGTATTTTTAAGAAATGTTATTTTAAAGCTATTCAAGGGAAACCTCTGCTGCAATTTTTTTATTTATTTATTTATTTTTTAAAGCCGTAAGTGGTGACATTTCTGTCATTGGGAAGACTGAAAACAAGTCTAACCCGTTACCAACATATGAGGTACAGATCTGTTAGGCCAGGAACAGAGCCCAAATCCTTCCCAGGAGAGGATGGCTGATATTTACCTTTACAGCATTGGGTAGAGCAGATCTGTTACATTGCCACTGTCAATCTGACAGCAGCATTTACTGTGTGCTGGTGGTGAATCTGTTCCCCAGCGACACCCATATGCAATTGTGGGTATGATGATTTGCAATGACAGCTGTGGTCTCCTGAAGACCTCTGTGCTTGCCATGACTGCTCTGAATGCCAGCTTCTGGCTGGTGCTCATACAAGACCGCAATTTGTGCTGTACAGAGCAGTATTGCTGGTTATAGCACAAGCTGTTGACTGATCACAGGTTCAAGTGCTGATCAGTCAAAGGGAAGAGGTTCAGAGAGTCAAAAATTTATATATAATATAACCCATATGGTGTTATAGCAGTATATCCATTTTGCCTGCTCAGTAATTTTCCCCCATTTTCAGCTACTGTATTTTTTGGACTATAAGATGCACTGGACCATAAGACACCCGAAATTTTCTGAAGGAAAATGGGGGGGGGGGGGGGGGGAGAAAAAAAAAAAAAAAAAAGAAAAAAAAAGTCAAATGGGGGTTAGTCTTACAGTCCGAATTCAGCTTACCAGGGAAGGGATCCACAGATAGATGAGTGGTCACAGGGGTCGTTTGGTGGTCCAGGCTGGTGCGGTGGCCTTTGGGAAGTCATCCATCCCAGGCTGGTGCAGTGCTTTGTGGTGTGGCGGTGCTCCGCCGGCATTTCCTCAAAGCCCTGACATGGAGGCCTCTGGAAAGATGGTCACCAGGGAGGTGCATGATGAGTCAGATCTCTGCAACGAGATCTTGTTGCCGAGTTTTGAACGAGCATGCGCTGCCCATCTTTCTGGAGGCCACTGCGTCGCAGCAACGGAGTGGCGGGGGTTTCCGGGCTGTGATGAAATGCTGGCGGAGCCCCCCCATGCACAGAGCCGCTGCCGCCACACCAGAGCCCCAACACCACAGCTGCAGCAGAACCAGCCTGGGAATGGAGGCTGCATTGGGACCGCCGCCACACTCCCATTTTTCCACAAAAAAAAAAAAAAAAAAAAAAAAATTTTGCAGAAAAAAATAGTATATTTCATGAGTCAGTTATATGAACCGAGACTCCCAAAATATAAACAGATACCAAGTTTCACAATCGTAAACAAGCAAAAGAGAACCAGCATCACATCAGCGCAGCTGTAACCAGACTACTGGACTAGGTTCCTAACTGTAGGCATTGCACTCCTTTGACCTCAGCTCCCAGCACAAGGTAATTTATGAGTAGTGAATACAGCTCAGTCATTAGGACAGAATCCAGGATACAAATAGTCTCACTTACTATTAGTCAGCATATAGTGACATTAGAGACGGAACCTAAATTTACAGTGGCTTGGGCTTGTTAGTGGATAATAAGAGATGCACAAAATGCCCTGCATCTCCATTACTATAGGTAAGAGGGAAATGCACCGCTACAGAAAAGTCACCTATAAATCTAGGACTCTTCAGCATAAAGAGTCTGTAAATCCAGAAAACAGACCTGATTTTCTTTAGCCGAAGATTCCAAGAACGCTGCATTCCAGGACTCCGCTAAGGCTTTACCTTCTTCATAGCTGATCACTCTGCAAAACAGTCCGGGACACAGCACGTTAATGTTACCACTGTTAAAGAAGCCAGCATGCAAAGAAAGCTAGCCTCAGTACTCATGCAAGTCAAGTCTAAGACTATGTGCACACGTAGGAAAAGAGGTGCAGAATCTTCTGCACAAAATCAGCCGCGAATTTGCTGTGGTTTTTATGTGGAATTGCTGCGGATTTTCAGCGGTTTTTGCCACTGCAGAATTTTAACATGGAGGGGTAGAGAAACGCTGCAGATCTGCACAAGAGTAGTAAGGCTACGTTCACATTAGCGTTGCGCGCCGTTGCGTCGGCGACGCAACGGCAACGCACCAAAAACACGCGCAAAAACGCTGCGTTTTGCGACGCGTGCGTCGTTTTTTGACGAAAATCGGACGCACGAAAAATGCAACTTGTTGCATTTTCGTGCGTCCGACGCTAGCGTCGAAAACGACGCACATGTCGAAAAACGCAAACAAAAAAACGCACGCGTCCCCCATGTTAAACATAGGGGCGCGTCGCCGCTGCAACAGCTACGCACATTAGCGTAACGCTAATGTGAACGTAGCCTTACATGCACTTCTTTGAAATCCGCAGCAATTCTGCACTGATTTTTCTGCCCAGCTTTGTCCCCCCCATAGAACATACTGTACATCACAGTACAGATCTGCAGCGTTTCTACGTGGAAAAACCGCTGTGGATCCGCATCATGTGCACAGCCTTATTTCCTAAACTTTTCTGGAAAAGAAAAGTGAAAAGGATTAGCTACTAGCACTGCTGCTCTAGGCAGACTATAGAAAAACCTATCTGGACCAAATACTGACTTTAGACATAACACATCACAAACCTCTCCATGTGCAAGTCTTTCTTGTTTCCAACCAACATTATAGGAACCCTGCAAGAGAGGTGTGGTTAGAGGAGGCGATCACACATGCAGTCTTAGATTATGAGAAAACAATACAACTTACTGGACTTTCCCCACCATGTCCAACAATTTTTCATGAATTACTTTAATGACTTCAAAGCTAGAAGAGAAGCAAAGGTTACAACACATGCAATAATGGTGAAAGTCACAGGTCACTCAAAGCTTTTCCAGAAAGCGTCCTGTACTAGACTAACAACCAACAAGACTTAAAGCGAAACTGTCAGAAGGATTTTTGCTAAGTAAACTGCAGACCCGGTCAGGTTGTTACTAGTGATGAGCGGATATACTCGTTACTCGAGATTTCTCAAGCACCCTCGGGTGACAGAGTATTTTTTAGTTTTCGGAGATTTAGTTTTCATCGCCACAGCTGACTGATTTAGATCTGTCAGCCAGCATAAGTACATGTGGGGGTTGCCTGGTTGCTAGCGAATCCCCACATGTACTTATGCTGGCTAACAGATGCAAGTCATTCAGCTGCGGCAAGAAAAACTAAATCTCCGAGCACTAGAATAAAAAGAAAAAAAAACCTCGGAGGACACCAAAGCGTGCTCGAGAAATGTCAAGTAACGAGTCTATTTGCTCATCACTAGTTGTTACTGTTACACTGATTAAGAGGATACCTGGGGTGAAGAAGTCTTGAAGTGCTTGAGTAATCAGTGTTAGACGTTTTCAGTTAGTGATCTGCCCGCGCTCTGGGGAGAGTCTAGGCCGAAGAAACCAAGAAGAGTCCTGCCCACAGGCTGCCCATAGCACAGGTATTTCATTAACTGAAAACTCCTAACACCGATCACACAAGAACCACAAGAAGAATTTCTTCACCTAAGGTATAATTTTACTCACCAACATAATGCCTGTAGTTTACAGGAAATCCTGCCAACCGATTTGTTATTTAAAGATCACTGAAGCCTGGAAAACGCAGGCAACAGGAGTATGATGGCTACTCATTGTGGTAAAGAGTTTTTTTATATCACCAAATGAACCACTTAAATTTATTTAGTAAAAATAGCTATAAAGATAAGGGTTTTACCTGACTTTCAGCCTTCTAGTACTGGACGGTGTGAACCAAAAACAGAATGTGTTACCAGAGTGTCCCCAAATACATCACTGCCTTGCCTGCACTGTTGTGACATTTGGCATAAGTAGTAGCCATGTTCCTCTACATCAGTGCATCCTCCCGCTAGTCCTTGACAGCCACCAACTGTTTTCAGGATTTCCTTAGTATTAACAGGTGATCACTGCATCACTTGGACAGGCAAAAATTAAAAATCACTTGTACAATACTAGGGAAATCACGAAAACTTTACCAGTTGGGGTGTTTGTGGAGCAGTATTCCCCTTATATATGGAACCAACCAAATTACAGCTTCTGCTGCCCAACTGCAAATATACCAGAGGTCATGTTTCTCCCTCAATATCTGCCATGAAACCACCCTGTAGGAGAATATACCTTTTGATGGAGGTAACGGAGTATACAAGGATGTATCCATTAATGTCTATGGAGTATGTCTGAGGAATAATGGAAAATTCATCCTAGAAAACAAGTTACAAAAATATCACATGCATATAATATAAAAGGTTTAACATGAATTCAGGCAACAAGACAGGACATCCCTGTTTCCATAGTAACGAGTAAGTGCACTGGATCCAAGAGATCAACCTGTTCCACCCTGCATGTTACAGCAGTGAGCTAAGGGGCTGTCTCTGCAAGTGTTAATCCTCAGCTGCAGGTTATTCTAAGAAACAAAACTTCCCTGATCTTACCTTCCCAGGTGGACTGGTGAGTTTCTGCTGTTTGTGATCTCAGAGCAATTTTTTTTATTTTTTTGTTTATTAAACCAAACTTGCACGAGGGAATTAACATTTACTTAAAAGAAGGAACAACCCCATAAGGTGAACTCTAGCCACCCATTTGCAAAAAGTTTCCATACATTACCAAGATGGGCACACAAACCTTTGAACGCATGACAAACTTTTCTACACATCACCTAATACCAGACATTCAGTTCTGAAACCTCATGAATAATTCGCCAATGTTTATCTTTAAGGGAACCTGTCACCCCCCAAAATCGAAGAGGAGCCAAGCCCACTGGCATCAGGGGCTTATCTACAGCATTTTCCCTTTAAATATCCCCAACATGAGGTAGGGAGGGCTGTGTGCAAACAGCTAGCTCCGAACACTGCAGTCGAAGCTCTTCAAGTACTGCCAGTCACTTGCAGCAGCATGATCAGACATTCACCTGCTCCATAGAATGCAACATGAAGGCAGTACCCCAAAAAACACTTAAAATGTGATTTTGGGGGGGGGGGGGGGGGTCAATGCTAGTACATTTGGTAAAGTTAGTGTAATCTCATTCTGAAAAGAAGAAAAAAAAAAAAAAAAAAAAACGCTCATACAGTTACAGAGAGATAAAGTTAGGTTATAGTCATTGGAAGGGAGAGAGTATTGGGGGCTCTAAAAAGGAAATCTTGCCCAGACATGAACAGATATGGAAGTAGGGCTTTGGCCATACAGGTCTTTTTCATCCATATTAAAAACCAACACACCATTTATGTACAGATCATATGTGCCAGTTATGATCCGAGATATAGGCATATGCCTCTTTCAACTTCAAGTGAAATGAAATGCGCCCGATGCACTTTTACACTTCCCATTTCTTATGAGGGGGTTCATTGATCTCTACAGAAATGGGCAATTGTAGTCTTTGGATGTAGACCCAATCAGCAAGTTCTCATCCCCATGAAGGATAGATACACACGCCTCATCCTATAAATGAAAGATTCCCAGTAACTTTATACTCACTTGACCAGCAGTATCCACTAGTTGAAGCTGGTAATCTTGGCCATTCACAGATATCTGTTTTGTAAATGCTAGAAAATATAAGTGAGTCAAGCAGAAGACATTAAGCAACTTAGATTTTGAAGCCTTGTTTCTCTAGTCTAATGATAATTTTGACCATCTCTGGCTCTTCCATCATGCTCATCACTGCTAGATTGTTTTTGCTCACCTCTCTTTAGCCTCAGTTTTGTCATATGATTACCTTTCTATTTCAAGTTCTATAGAACCATTAAAGGGGTTTTATGCTACTTTAATATTGAGGACCTATCCTTAGATAGTTCAATGCCTGATAATTAACTGAGCACTGGCACTGACAACAGTTGGAGCTGCCGAGTCTACGGATAGCTCTGGCCACAGATGAGTACTGCACATCTACCCCCTACTGAAGTCAATAACCAGATGGGCAGAACCTGGCCGCAGCCACAATCAGACCCAGCCACTAACTAAAGGCCCCTTCACATTAAGCGACGCTGCAGCGATACCGACAACGATCCGGATCGCTGCAGCGTCGCTGTTTGGTCGCTGGAGAGCTGTCACACAGACAGCTCTCCAGCGAACAACGATGCCGGTAACCAGGGTAAACATCGGGTTACTAAGCGCAGGGCCACGCTTAGTAATCCGATGTTTACCCTGGTTACCATCCTAAAAGTAAAAAAACAAACACTACATACTTACCCAACGCTGTCTGTCCCCGGCGCTCAGCTTCTCTGCACTCCTCCTGTACTGGCTGTGAGCACAGCGGCCGGAAAGCAGAGCGCCGACGTCACCGCTCTGCTTTCCGGCTGCTGTGCTCACAGCCAGTGCAGGAGGAGTGCAGAGAAGCTGAGCGCCGGGGACAGACAGCGTTAGGTAAGTATGTAGTGTTTTTTTTTGTTTTTTTTTTACTTTTAGGATGGTAACCAGGGTAAACATCGGGTTACTAAGTGCGGCCCTGCGCTTAGTAACCCGATGTTTACCCTGGTTACCAGTGAAGACAATCGCTGGATCGGTGTCACACACGCCGATCCAGCGACGAAATAAAGTTCTGGACTTTCTTCAGCGACCAACGATCTCCCAGCAGGGGCCTGATCGTTGGTCGCCGTCACAACGATTTCCTTAACGATATCGTTGCTACGTCACAAAAAGCAACGATATCGTTAACAATATTGTTATGTGTGAAGGTACCTTTAAGCACTTCCGGCATCACTGATAACAGCTGATTGCACACCCAGACATTGACCTATCCTAAGGGAAGTCAATGTTAAAGTAAAAACAACCCCTGACTGTAAATTAAAAATGTTCAACTGCTCCAGTTAATCATGTATTGTGGTCCATTCAAGTAGTGCAGAAAGGCCATCAACAAGTCAAGAACAGGCTCTTTACAGAAAGTTATAGATGTCTAAGCAACGAGGGAATACTAGCTGTAGTTTCCCCCAAGTGCTACTGCCTGGAGCAGGGCTGAACCACAACCATTAAGGTACCGTCACACTAGACGATATCGCTAGCGATCCGTGACGTTGCAGCGTCCTCGCTAGCGATATCGTCCAGTGCGACAGGCAGCAGCGATCAGGCCCCTGCTGTGCCGTCGCTGGTCGGGGAAGAAAGTCCAGAACTTTATTTCGTCCCTGGACTCCCCGCAGACATCGCTGAATCGGCGTGTGTGACACCGATTCAGCGATGTCTTCACTGGTAACCAGGGTAAACATCGGGTAACTAAGCGCAGGGCCGCGCTTAGTAACCCGATGTTTACCCTGGTTACCATCCTAAAAGTAAAAAAAAAAAACAAACGCTACATACTTGCCTACAGCCGTCTGTCCTCCAGCGCTGTGCTCTGCACTCCTCCTGTACTGGCTGTGAGCGTCGGTCAGCCGGAAAGCAGAGCGGTGACGTCACCGCTCTGCTTTCCGGCCGCTGTGCTCACACAGACAGTACAGGAGGAGTGCAGAGCACAGCGCTGGAGGACAGACGGCTGTAGGCAAGTATGTAGCGTTTGTTTTTTTTTTACTTTTAGGATGGTAACCAGGGTAAACATCGGGTTACTAAGCGCGGCCCTGCGCTTACCCGATGTTTACCCTGGTTACCGGCATCGTTGGTCGCTGGAGAGCGGTCTGTGCGACAGCTCTCCAGCGACCAAACAGCGACGCTGCAGCGATCCGGATCGTTGTCGGTATCGCTGCAGCGTCGCTAAGTGTGACGGTACCTTTAGGTTAGCTAGAGCTAGAATCTGTTATGGCAGTAATCAGCCACACAAGACTGAGGGGCCAAATGCATCTGATAATGCACTGGATTGTTTGTACAAGTGATCTGATAACCAAGCAAACTAAAGCAGCAGATTGGGGAGGCACAACAGAGTAGACTTCCACCAGGTAGCAAGTAATACACAGCTTGAGTGTAAAAGCTTTAGAGGTGGGGTAGAAAAGGAGATACTGACAGGTATGGTATCAATAAGGTAGGAGTACAGATCACTTCAGCCATAAAGCTGCACTAGGTTCTCAAGAAAGGCTTTTTTTTTTATTTTACTTCTCAACACAACTAAAGCTGGACTAACCTACGGACAACTAATCATCAGTGTCCTCTAATCTACTCCAGTTTCCAAGTGATGTTAGAGGAGCCAGGAGTTCAGATAATGAAATGGAACCAAGTTTAGCATTTTCCGTTTTATTGCACGGTGTAGGTAGACCAGCCACGTGGCTGAGAGCAGAGCATTGAATAATACAAGGTCAGAGAGGTCAGTGGTTGTAACAACATGCGGCTCAGCCTCCGTGTCCCTCACTATAAGGGCTTATTCACACGCAAGGAGTTTGTATGCCACGACCAGGAGTGGCACTTGAGAAGAGCTAATTGAAAGCTTGACACCCAGTCTGCATTTTTGGAGACTCCTGGTTTTGAGCAGCAACAGATATATAATATATAATTTGTGAACACACTGAGGGCTGCTATAAGCAGATAATGAATTTCTGCTACATAGACTATACCTATACATTTGAAGATCTTCACCAACACAGATTGTGAGCCCATCTGTCAGGAGCCTCTAGACAGCACCCTACTAGGTAGCATCGGAGCTTTGCAATGCTGGGCTTAGAGGTTCTCCCTGTGTGTGGGTTTTTACCAGGTTCCTCCCACACCACATACATACTGATTTTTACATGGAGCATGCATAAGGTGATTTTTACATTAGCTAGCCCCTTTAAAGTCTGCAGACCTTGAGAGTTGACACTAGAAATATTTGATTGGTTATAGCAAAACTTTATGGGGGGGGGGGGGGGGGAAAAAGTATAGGTCACTTACTGTTTTCTATAGTTGGATCATAAGCATCGACAAACTGTCCTTCAACAAACTGAATGGTGAGTGAAGACTTTCCTGGAGAGGGGAAAAAAAAAAAGTTGCATTCACTGGTCTGATTTAGAACCAAGTTTCTATATACTCCTAGGCATCCAGTTACTGACCAATGGGGGGGCAGATGGGTGTGGGTTTGATGACCCCACTGACTGTACAGACCCATACACCGCAGTTCCTACATGAGCTGTGTGCACACAGTGGCGTTTTATAAACACCCACTGATCAAGAACACATTATAACAGTGAAGTGTTGCATTAAGGATTCCATCTCAGCTAAGGGTATGTGCACATGTTGTGGATTCCATTGAGGATTACCTGTGTTTTTAAACATGCGGAATCCAATTATGGAACAGGTGTATAACACTGGAATCCGTACTAAAGGTACCGTCACACATAACGATATCGTTGTGTGACGTAGCAACGATATCGTTATGTGTGACAGCGACCAACGATCAGGCCCCTGTTGGGAGATCGTTGGTCGCTGGGGAAAGTCCAGCACTTTATTTTGTCGCTGGATCTCCAGCTAACATCGCTGAATCGGCAGGGTAAACATCGGGTTACTAAGCGCAGGGCTGTGATTAGTAACCCGATGTTTACCCTGGTTACCCAGGGACTTCAGCGTCCAACGATCCTGGAGAGCTGTGTGACAGCTCTCCAGCGACGCTGCAGCGATCGACATAGTTGTCGGTATCGCTGCAGCGTCGCTTAGTGTGATGGTACCTTAAGAATTGACATGCTGCAGAAAATAAACTGCAGCATGTGCACCGCGGATTTGGTTTTCCATAGGTTTACATGGTACAGTACACCACATGGAAAACCGCTGTGGATCCACCATGACAAATCCGCAACGTGTGCACATACCCTAAAGTCATAGGATTGTTTGTCAAAGCAACCCATAAAAAAAAAAAAAAAAAAAAAGGTTCAGCCTACAGCTACTGGTATCTGGTGAACATTATCATTATTAGACAATGTTTGTAATAGAGGCCTGTACTAATGTTTTCCAAGATTAGATGCTGGCAGAACACTATATACCCAGTATATGCTAAACTGGGAAAGTGCGAGCTAGGTCTAAAGATCACAAAGCTTTGTTCTCACCACCAGGGAGAGGGACTTTTTCCCCTGACTAAAACTGGATCAGTCGCTGGATTCGTGTGTGCGACAGATCCTGCGTCCATAGGCTTCCATTGTAGCCGACGACAGGCGGCACGGGAAACGTCGCTGACTGATTTTCTGACATGACAAAAAAAAAAATTTAACAATGAAAGTTTTCTCTGCACGACAGACTGCTATTTTACGACGGATCCAGTGCACGACGGATGAAACGGATGACCATCTGTCGATAATACAAGTCTATGGGAAAATGCAAGATCCTGCATTCTCAAAAATTGACGGATCTGAGAAGATGGAAATGTGAAAGAGGCCTAAGGCCATGTGCACACGCTGCGGAATTTTCCGCAGCAGATTTGATTAAATCTGAAGTGCAAAAAGTACTGTGGATTTATTGCGGTTTTTTATGCGGTTTCCACTGTGGTTTTAGACACCTGCGGATTTTTTAATATGGAGCAGGTGCCAAACCACTGGATTCCGCACAAAGAATTGAGATGCTGCGGAAAATAAACTGCAGAGTTTCCGCGCGGTTTTTTCTGCAGCATGGGCACAGCGGTTTTTGTTTTCCATAGGTTAACATTGTACTGTACACCACATGGAAAACTGCTGTGGATCCGCAGCAAAAACCGCAACGTGTGCACATACCCTAAGGAACCTGGATGTAAACATGTGATCTGCCTGCATCTCATCAGTACTGCAGTTCCTGTATAAGGGTATGTGCACACGATGTGGATTCGCAGCGTTTCCCATGCGTTTACAGTACAATGTAAACCTATGGGAGACCCAATCCGCAGTGCACATGCTGTTGAAAAAAAGACGCATGGAAATGCAGCGGTTTACAATCCACAGCATGTCACTGTCTGCAGATTCCGCAGCGGATTTATCAAATCCGCTGCAGAAAAATCCGCAGTGGACTATTCTACGTGTGCACATACCCTTAGGAGTTCACTGGGAGAATTTCACTGATGAACTCGCCTCTGCACAGTGAGACGGTGCACGGTGCTAACGGTGATCACACCGGAGGGAGGTCACTAGTTTATTGGCCCAGCTGGTTCTCAGCCTAGACGGTCACATCTTGGCACCATCCAGGTTGAAAAATATTTATCCCCAGACATGGATTACCGCATGGGACAGAATGTCTGACAGATGAGGGATATACCGTATATACTCGAGTATAAGCCGAGAATTTCAGACCAAATTTTTGGGCTGAAAGTGCCCCTCTCGGCTTATACTTGAGTCACGGTCTGTGGCAAGGTCAGCAGGTGAGGGGGAGAGAGGTCTGTCGCATACTCACCTAGTCCCGGCGGTCCTGATGCTCCCCCTGCCTGTCACACTGTCTTCGGGTGCCGCAGCTCTTCCCCTGTACAGTGGTCACGTGGGACCGCTCATTAAACTTATGAATATGGACTCCACTCCCATAGGGGTGGAGCTGCATATTCATTCCTCTAATGAGCGGTGCCAGTGACCGCTGACAAAGGAAGAGTTGCGGCACCCGAAGACAGTGTGACAGGCAGGGGCAGCGTCAGGAGCGCCGGGACTAGGTGAGTATTTTATATTCACCTGTCCACGTTCCACCCGCCGGGCGCCGCTCCGTCTTCCCGTCCATTTACACTGACTGTTCAGGTCAGAGGGCGCGATGACGTACTAGTGTGCGCGGCGCCCTCTGCCTGAACAGTCAGTGCGGAGAGACGCCGAGATTGGACGCTGAGGAGCTGCAAGCAAGAGAGGCGAGTATGTTTTTTTTTTGCAGCAGCAGCATTATATAAGGCACAGATTTATGTGGAGCATCTATGGGGCCAAACTGAACGGTGCAGAGTATATGGCACAGCTTTATAAGGAGCATCTATGGGGCATAATGAACAGTGCAGAGCATTGTATATGGGGCACAGCTTTATATGGAGCATCTATGGAGCCATAATGAACGGTGCAGAGCATTCTATATGGCACAGCTATATATGGATCATCTATGGGGCAATAATCAATGGTATGGAGCATTATATGAGGCACAGCTTTATATGGAACCTCCTTTGGGGCAATAATGAATGGTATGGAGCATCTATTTTTATTTTTGAAATTCACCGGTAGCTGCTGCATTTTCCACCCTAGGCTTATACTCGAGTCAATAAGTTTTCAGTTTTTTGTGGCAAAATTAGGGGGTGGGGGTGGTCTGCTTATACTCGAGTATATATGGTAGTTTTAATCGAGGAGATGAAAAATTCAATGAAATGAGTGTTCGGGAAGTATAACTTTTTTAATTTAAAAAGTGGGTTGTTTTATTTCAAATAAAAAACAATTTTATACTTGCTTTGCCTTTTACAATAAAACTATAGGATTAGTAGTGGATAGGCGTTTCACAGTTACCTCTCCATTACTAAGCTGTGGGCTTGGTGTCACCGGACAATACAAAGGAGACCCCACAAATATGAACCCTACTTTCCTCTGCTACAGGGCAAGTGGGAATAGCCAGTGTTAGAGTTGATGAGTTTTTTCTAGGCAGCCTTTTTTTAGGCTTGGGGGGGGGGGGGGGGGGGGGTGTCAATATCCATGGCCCCTTACCAGCCTGAGAATACCATCCCCAGGTGTCTGCTTTAGTAAGGCTGGTTGTCAAAAGAGTGTAAAAAAAAAAAAAAAAATTTTTTTTTATATATATCTATATCTATATCTCTCTTCTCTCTCCTTCTATTATTGATAGCAAGGTTGGTTAATGCTGACAGCTGAGTGTTGCAGTTCCCCCCCCCCCCCCCAGTCAGTTTTGCCTGGCTGGTTATCAAAAATACAGGGGAACCAATGCTGTTATTTTTATTTTTTTGTTAATTTTAGAGCGCAGGCGACAGCTGATGAATACTCAATCAGCCGCTCCTGCTCTCGCTGTTAGCAGCAGCAGGTGTAGGCTGAGGGGGATCAGTGGTCCCAACAGCCCACTCCAGTGACTGGGAGGTAAACTTTATACCTCTGATCACAGCTGTCGGCTCATGCTGTCATTTGACAGTGTGGGAACCGCATTGCTAACCAGCAGTAGTGTTTACTGCTGATCGGAAGCAGCATTTGCCGTGCCTGAACATCCAGATGTCCGCCCATCTCTACTCAAGACCATTATGCTGATCGGTGGCGTTTCAATGAGACATTTCATCCCCATCCTGGTGACTGATGTTGAAGAGTCTTTCTCACAATTGACATCAACTTCACAAATTCAGATCTGCCAGACTAACTTTCTAAAAGCTCTTGGAACTCAAGAGAGGGTTTACAAAGCACAGATGTCCCAATGTAGGATGCAAGCTACCCAGACCTTACTATTAGTAAAGCATGAACTGTCCTGGTTTTTGTTATGCATGGTAAAAAGTACTGGGGGGGGGGGGCACTTTTTTGTGCATGTGTTTGTGTCCTGGAGAGTGTAGTTGATGTGGGAGAGGTCAGCATTTCAAAACTACAGGACAGCCTGTGAACCATAGGGGTCACCAGAGTACTGCAGGGATGTTTCCAGACCAGGATCAGCTATGTGACCTGGAATGTCATCTGCAGCCTTTATGTTCAGGAAACATGACAACGTGGAACTACCAATGTTCTGTGGAAGGTTCTCAAACTGAAGTGTACAGAGGTTATTTAAAAAAAAAAAAAAAAAAAAAAAAAAAAAAAAAAAAAAAGGATACATGATAACAGAGGCAGAAATAAAACTACACTCCTTCATTCACCAATTTGGTACCCAAAATGTTCCCACAAAGCTCTGTTGTAGTCCATGTTCCCTGAAGTCTACAGAAAACAAATCAGTAGTGACTGCTGTATAGTTTATTTCTGCCTTTGTTTTTCAGGTATCCTTTTCTGGACTAATTCAGATTTGATGGATTACTTCGGACCTGCATGGGATTTTTTCAAATAAATTGGTCAACAAAAAGATAGTGGGATTTTATTTATTGTTTTTATTACTGATTAGTAATGGGGGCGTCAGACATCTCTAACCCCAGGGGTTGATGCCAGCTATGATTTTTGACAAGTCACAGCTGTCAGACCATCAAGAAGGGCCAAGCAAAGCACTAGTGCACCTAATGTGATGTGCCAGTTCAGGGGTGGCTGCAGGCTGATAAAAAAAAGGGGGGGGGGCCTCACATCATTCATTTGGTGAATACAATTATAGTAAACTACATACATGGCACCAATTACACTGGTACACAGCAGTTGGTGCCAACGGTGTATACATGGCACCAATTACACTGGTACACAGCAGTTGGTGCCAACGGTGTCTGAACTGTTTTATATTAAGTTTATAAAGAAAACATTATTATACAGGTTAGGCTATAGGTTGAACTGGATGGACTTATAGTCTTCCTTCTACCTTAATAACTATGTAACTATGTATTAGCTCTTGTTTGATATATTTAATAGGCAATAATAGAATTCTGGGTAAAAAGTTGCTTTTAGAGTATTTTAAGTCTACAAAATGAAATTAAAGTGTCCTGGGTAATGAAATATCCCATATAGTTTTAAAGAGCCAAAAAGACAGACAAAACGCTATTGCATTTGTTACGACACAAGATGCATTGGGAAATACATCATTTGCATGGATAAGTTGTCAAGTAGAACTAATTTCAGCAAAATGGGATATTTTTTTTTTTTTTTAATTTAACACCCTCAAAATACCACAAATCCATTCAAAAACCTTGGCACTTAGAAAAAAATTGTTTTTGTACACATGTATATCTTTATCTGTCCCATAGCTATCTATATCTTTGCATATCTAATGAAAAAAAAAAATGCTGAAATACACAAGTGAGCTGAGGTGTAAGGGTACCTTCACATTAACGATTTCGTTAACGATATCGTTGCAACGTCACGCTTTTTGTGACGTAGCAACGATCCCGCTAAAGATATCTTTATGTGTGACAGCGACCAACGATCAGGCCCCTGCTGGGAGAGCGTTGGTCGTGCGGAATGATCAGGACCTTTTTTTGGTCGCTGATCACTCGCTGTCATCGCTAGATATGCGATGTGTTCACCTGTAACCAGGGTAAACATTGGGTTACTAAGTGCGGCCCTGCGCTTAGTAACCCGATGTTTACCCTGGTTACCTGGGGACTTCGGCATCGTTGAAGACAGTTTCAATGATGCCGAAGTCTTTCCCCTGATTGTTGGTCGCTGGAGAGAGCAGTCTGTGTGACAGCTCCCCAGCGACCACACAACGACTTGCCAATGATCACGGCCAGGTCGTATCGCTGGTCGTGATCGTTGGTAAATCGTTTAGTGTAACGGTACCTTAAGATTCATGTTGAAATTCAGCCTCAACAAACAAATCATGGGAAACGTACCCCAACAAGAGTGGCATTTCTGCTGTGTTTGATAGCGATCGGAGGCAGCCACTGGAGATAAGAGGTTTCTAACATATAGAAACATGGTTCCTGAATTAGAAGTTTTAAAAGCCACTGATCCATCCTGTGACCAATGCCACTGTATCCGATAGAGCCCAATAAAATCCATCAAGTCAGTGGGATCTATAATTTGTGGGATTAACATTTCTGCCAGCAATTACTCAGCAACAGAAGTGTGACCACTCTTGAAGTGCGGCCGCACATTTACGGCAGGTAAGGTGTAAGCCAATTAGATGGCTTAAAGTCTTTAGACACAGATCTGATGTGGTCATGTTCCCATGGCAGCTCAGCTACAGCCCAATTCAAAATTTAGACAGCACATTTCAGAGTTCTGTACACAGAACACCCATGAGGCTGTAAAGGAAATCTGTAGTCCATTAAGAGGACTGAAACACTAATCTAAGCCCAGCTTAAAAAGGAGCTCCCTTTGGTTGTGTGCACACATTCCGGATTTTTTGCTATAAAAACCGTGAAAAAAAAATGCACCCATTAAGCATCCTATTAATAGGATGCAATTTGTGTGCATTGGGAAGCTCCGGAAGAAAAATGTAAAAAAATCCGCACCCCAAAAAAAAAAAAAAGTGAGAAAAACGCAGAAAAAGTCCAGTTTTGTTCAGGAAATTTCTGCAAAGAATCCTGACGTGTGCACATAGCATTCAACTTCGGTTTGATGATGTGTGGGGAGGGGGGTTGGAATAAAAACACTTTTCTATTTAAAAAATAAAACAGTTAAGGTACCGTCACACTCAGCAACTTTTGAACGATAGCGATCCGTGATGTTGCAGCATCCCGGATAGCGATCTCGTTTTGTTTGACACGCAGCAGCGATCTGGATTGCTGGTCGGAGCTAGAAGGTCAGAACTTTATTTCGTCTGCTGGCCTGTGCTGCGGGGGGCCTCCGGTGCCCAGCGGTGCTGTGTGCGTGTCTGGCATTTTGCGGCAGGCCAGAGCCCTGGCACTTCCATGTGCTGAGATTCCAGCGCTGAAATCTCATCTCTCGAAATCACCAACAGCACATGTGCCGCCCCCAGCGGCAGCCATATTCCCGGAGACCACAGCACATGGAACTGGGGAAGTGTCGGGGCTCTGGCCTGCCACAAGATGTCGGCAGAGCCCTGGGCAGCGCCGGACACCCACGCAGTACTGCAGGGCCCCCGCAGCACAAGCCAGCAACCGCCAGGCACCCAGGAACACCCCTGCAGCAGCACTTCAGGACACCCCCTCATCCCAGCCTGCGACATCACCCCACTCCCGCCTCCTCCAGCAGCGACCCTGCTTCACTGCAGCCACCATACCTGGTAAGCAATAAGATGCAACACCATTTTATTAAAAAATAAATTTTCTTCTCAAAATTTGGGTGTGTCTTATAATCCAAAAAAACAAAACAAAAACCAACAAACAGTATTTGTACCCACCCCAATCTGGAACAGGCGACATCGGTATTAGAGATGGGAGATCAACTGACAAGTGGCTGGCTGGTCGGCTCACAAACTTCTTACCTTGCAGTTGGCCGGGCTGGCACAGTGCATGACAGATGACATTGGGCCAGCCGGCTAATCACAAGCCGAGCGGGGAGATATAAGATTCTGGGGCCTTGAGTCCAGCAAGAGACCAACCGGGACAATAAACCAGAGTCCTACAAATCAATCTGTCCAGTACAAGTACATGCGCAGGTGGGACAGAGTAGACTGCCATTGGCTCCTAGCAGGGTCCCCCCTGAGGCTGGTGCACTGGGCACGTGTGCAGGGCATCCCCCGGCTACATCTGTGCAGCCACCAACAGCCAAAAGTGAGGAATGGACTCACAGGATCTGATGGTAGGTATCTAACACAACCAAGGCAGATCAGGGCACAGGGGCCCCGAGGAGCCGCACACACACACGGGCTGGGGGGTGGGAGAGGGGGCGAGGGGCCGCACACGCTGGGGGGTGGGAGAGGGGGCGAGGGGCCGCACACACACGGGGGGGGGGGGGGGGTGGAGAGGGGGCGAGGGGCCGCACACACACGGGGGGGGGGGGGGGGAGAGGGGGCGAGGGGCCGCACGCACACACGGGGGGCGAGGGGCCGCACACACACGGGGGGGGGGGGGTGGAGAGGGGGCGAGGGGCCGCACACACACGGGGGGGGGGAGAGGGGGCGAGGGGCCGCACGCACACACGGGGGGCGAGGGGCCGCACACACACGGGGGGGGGCGAGGGGCCGCACACACACGGGGGGGGCGAGGGACCGCACACACACGGGGGGAGAGGGGCCGCACACACACGGGGGGGGGGGGGGGCGAGGGGCCGCACACACACGGGGGGGGGGCGAGGGGCCGCACACACACAGGGGGGGGGGGGCTAGGGGCCGCACACACACAGGGGGGGGGGGGCGAGGGGCCGCACACACACAGGGGGGGGGGCGAGGGGCCGCACACACACAGGGGGGGGGGCGAGGAGCCGCGCACACGGGGGGCCAGCTGCTTTCTTGGCAGTGTTACCTCTCCAGCTTGGCCAGTCAGGACTCCACTAGAAAGCCTTCAGCGGCAGTTTAAAGGGGGACAAAACAAATGGTGACTGTTGGGGGCTGCCGCGGCCGTGGCTACAGGGAGGCAGCCACCTCAGGGACCGGCAGACACGTGACTCGCCTGCAGGTGCCTGGGGTCGGCAGTGCGCGGGGGTAAAGGTCACAGCTCCCCGCAGACACTCACCCACGGAGCGGTACCCGAGGATGGCGATCTTCCGCGACTTGGGCTGCGGCATCTTTGGCGCCTCCACTGTTTTGCCTTTGGTTCAGACCCGAAGGCGCTGCATCCACCGACTGCTGCTGAAGGAGAGGAGCGGCGCGCCGGGAGACGAGCACACGCTGAACTTCACCGGTGTGCGGAGCCTGCACTCACTCCCGCCCACGGCCTCGCTAGCTGCTGCGTGTACACGTCACCGCGTCAGCTCTGCTTTATATCCCGCCTTCTCCGTCCTCGGCACGGATTTGTTTTTATTATTCTGCCCGCCCTCCCGGCTGTCCGGAAAATGCTCGCTGCGTCATCCCAGGCCGAGCACTGTGGCGGGGAGAAGTGTGATTGGTGGATAGTTGTGGCAGGGGGCGGAGCGTAAATCTAGCACGGCTCTTCTATTGGACACTGACTGTGCCTTTCTGACAGGATGCTGAAATGTTGTGGGCGGGGCTACGTAACTGCTCACGCGGCTGCCTTCTGAAACGTGGAGGTGAATGACGGCGGCGCGGACATGTTTGTGGAGACCGAGATGCACTGCGCGCATGGGAGAGACTCCGACAAAATGGCTCCACAAATGGAGACACAACCGTGTATTTGCGGCAGGACTGTCACGGCCGGCGTGCAGTTGTGAAGGTGACCATGGGTGTTTGCACGTAGTAGTAGTGCCGGGCAGACTCTGACGCACCAAAAGCATCAAAAAGTGGAATAAAACGCGATCAAAAAGACAAATGTAAATAAAAATGGTGTCCCTGAAACAGTCATCTTGTCCTGCAAACTTCAAGCTGCCATTCAGCTCCAACAGCCGAAAAATAAAAAAGTTAGAGCTCTCAGCCTGGCCTTCAGGCAGAACTCACATAGAGTTTGAAACGCGTCGCCATGTTATTTCCTGCTCCCCGCATCATGCCATGAATTGCTTGGATTTTTAATTGTCTCAATATAAGAAAAAATCATATTTTTATAATTATTGCCAGAAGCTGGAATTTTCTTCTTTTTTTACTTGCTACTCCACGTTTTGTCAGAATGTCATTCCATGCACGTTGGATCACAGGATATGGGGAGCTGCCAAACTTTCTACTTGCATGGCTTCCACGTTACTGGGCTCTGGAAAAGCAAAATGGCTCCTCACCTCCCAATGTGTGAAAATGTAAAATCTGCGGCTAAAACAAAACGTTGATGGTAAAAATATGATTTTTTTTTCTTCATTGCCCAATGGTATAAAATTCTGTGACCCACCTGTGGTGTCAATATAATCACTGCACCCCATTGAGAGCTGCAGTTTGTAAAATGTGGTCTCGTAGGGGGTTCTGCTGGTTTGGCACCTCAGTGGCTCTGCCAATATGACATGGCGCCCTCAAACCAGTTCAACAAAATGTGAACTCCAATATTGCGCTTTTTCCCTTCTGAGCTTTGCACTGTGCCTCAAAAATAGTTTTCAACCACATATGGGGTATCATCGTATTCAGGAGAAATTGCACTACAAATTTTGGGGTCCATTTTCTCAAAACGAGACATGACACCGTCTGACAATTCCATCAAAGTTTGCTTTCCAAAACGTCACTCTTTTCTCAGCTCTGCCGTACTTAAACAGTAGTTTACCCCCACATATGGGGTATCTGTGTACTCAAGAGAAATTGCACAACAAAGTGTATGGTGCAATTTCTCCTGTTACCCTATGTCAAAATGCAAAATTTGGGGATAAAAAACATTTTTGCGGGGAAAATTATTTTTTATTTTCCCGACTCAATGTTATAAACTTTTGTGAAGCACCTTAGGGATTCAAGGTGCTCACCACACATCTAGATAAGTTCTCTGAGGGGTTAAAGGTACCGTCACACTAGACGATATCGCTAGCGATCCGTGACGTTGCAGCGTCCTCGCTAGCGATATCGTCCAGTGTGACAGGCAGCAGCGATCAGGCCCCTGCTGTGCTGTCGCTGGTCGGGGAAGAAAGTCCAGAACTTTATTTGGTCGCTGGACTCCCCGCAGACATCGCTGAATCGGCGTGTGAGACACCGATTCAGCGATGTCTTCACTGGTAACCAGGGTAAACATCGGGTAACTAAGCGCAGGGCCGCGCTTAGTAACCCGATGTTTACCCTGGTTACCATCCTAAAAGTAAAAAAAAACAAACACTACATACTTACCTACAGCCGTCTGTCCTCCAGCGCTGTGCTCTGCTCTCCTCCTGTACTGTCTGTGTGAGCGTCGGTCAGCCGGAAAGCAGAGCGGTGACGTCACCGCTCTGCTTTCCGGCCGCTGTGCTCACACAGACAGTACAGGAGGAGTGCAGAGCACAGCGCTGGAGGACAGACGGCTGTAGGTAAGTATGTAGTGTTTTTTTTTTTTTTACCTTTAGGATGGTAACCAGGGTAAACATCGGGTTACTAAGCGCGGCCCTGCGCTTAGTTACCCGATGTTTACCCTGGTTACCGGCATCGTTGGTCGCTGGAGAGCGGTCTGTGTGACAGCTCTCCAGCGACCAAACAGCGACGCTGCAGCGATCCGAATCGTTGTCGGTATCGCTGCAGCGTCGCTAAGTGTGACGGTACCTTTAGTTTCCAAAATGGTGTTACTTGTGGGGGGTTTCCTCTGTTTAGGCACATCAGGGGCTCTCCAAACATGATATGGTGTCCGCTAATCAGCAAATTTTACATTCAAAAAGTCAAATGGTACTCCTTTCCTTCCGAGCCTTGCCATACACCCAAACAGTAGATTTCCCCCACATATGGTGTACTGGCTTGCTCAGGAGAAATTGCACAACAAATTTTGGGGTCCATTTTTTCCTGTTACCCTTGTGAAAATAAAAAAAAAGTTTGGGTATAAAGTAACATTTTTGTGACAAAAAGATAAATGTTAATTTTTTCCTTCCACATTCCAAAAATTCCTGTGAAGCACCTAAAAGGTTAATAAACTTCTTGAATGTGGGTTTGAGCACCTTAAGGGGTGCAGTTTTTAGAATCGGGTCACTTTTAAGTATTTTCTGTCATATAGGCCCCTCAAAGTCACTTCAAATGTGATGTGATCCCTAAAAAAATGGTTTTGTAAATTTTGTTAGAAAAATGAGAAATCGCTAATCAACTTGTAACCTGTTATGATCTGGTCGTTTAGGAGCAACATGGGACGAGCTCTGAAGGAAGTGGTACCTGTACTGACCGCAGTCCCTAAGCTCAACACAACACTAGAAGTAGCCGTGGGATGCTCCTGAGACTCCCCAGGCACCTCGTCACAGCCTGAGAGCTAACTACCCCTAAAGATAGAAACAGGAAAACTATCTTGCCTCAGAGAAAATCCCCCAAAGGATAGCTAGCCCCCCACAAGTAATGACTGTGAGTGGAGAGGTAAAAGACATACACAGAATGAAACCGGGATGAGCACAGGAGGCCAGTCTAGCTAGATAGATAGGACAGGATGGAATACTGTGCGGTCAGTATAAAACACTACAGAAAATCCACACAGAGTTTACAAAAATCTCCACACCTGGCTAAAGGTGTGGAGGGTAAATCTGCTTCCCAGAGCTTCCAGCTACACAGAATGAATTCATACTGACAAGCTGGACAAACATAGAAAGCACAGAACGGATAAGTCCACAACCTGTGGACAGAAAAGAGCAAGCAAGGACTTAGCTTAGCTGAACTTGTCAGGATAACAGGGAAATCCAAAGAGATGTGAATCCAACCAGGAACCATTGACAAGTGGCACTGGCTGAAGAGAGAGCCAGGCATAAATAGCTGAGCAGAAAGACAATCAGTGGAAGCAGCTGCAGACTGCTAAATCCAAGGAGCAGCCATACCACTTAAAACCACCGGAGGGAGCCCAAGAGCAGAACTCACAAAAGTGCCACTTACAACCACCGGAGGGAGCCCAAGAGCGGAATTCACAACAGTAACCCTTCTAAGTTCCTAACAAATAAAATTCTGTTTAAAAAATTATGCTGATGTAAAGTTGGCATGTGTGCAATGCTATTTATGAACTATTTTGTGTGATATAACTCTCTGGTTTAAGGACATAAAAATAAAAGCTTGAAAATTGCAAAATTTTCCAAATTTTTGACAAACTTCCCCTTTTTTCCACAAATAAACGCAAGTCATATCACATAAATTTTACCACTATCATAAAGTACAATATGTCACGAGAAATGAATCTCAGAATCAGTGGGATCCGTTGAAGTGTTCCATAGTTATCACCACATGAAGTGACAATGGTCAGAATTGTAAAATTTGACCGGCCAGGACAAGAAGGTGATATCAGGGTGAAGGGGTTAATGGGAGAAAAGGTGAGGATTCAGAGTCTTGTTTTTGTTTTTTTTTTGTTCCCTTGGGGAACTTGAATCTGCACTAGTATAATTGCTTAACCCCTTCTCCTGCTACTGTGCTCTGTGATAAAGACATGGCTTTCTCATAGAGAACAAAGCGATCTTCAGCCTGAAATAAGATATCAGTAGTGGACATCTGCCCCAATGATCAGTCAGCCAGTCAGCTCTGAGAGAGGGTCAGGAGCCACATCCAGCTCCTGCCCACTCACAGTAGTGACACCCAGAGACCCTGTTACCAGTATAATCACAGCTTGAGCTTTTCCACAGGAAACGCACAGAGGCAATATACCAAGATCCAGAGGTTCCCAATATATTCCCATTCAGTATTTTCGCATCAAGCACTCCCACCACATTGTCGCTTCAAGCACCTCCTCTGACAGATAGAATCATCCTGTCTCCAGTGTACTATACTTAAATTATCTCTAAACCCGAGGCCAGAATATGTGCATCTAGATCTGCTGTGCATGGCTACTCACACAATTCATGGCTGCTCTTCATTGCTGTGTTCTAGGTTCTTCTGCACCAAGGTTTCCGATAACTGTGAGCAACAAATTATGGGCTCACGAACCACAGGTTGGCGACACCTGGTCTAATGTGTATAAGGAACTTTATACTATGTATTGCAAAACCTTAATATCTATTATAAATCGCTGTTTCCTTTGAATATCAGCATATAGCTGCACTTTAGAGGAAGTATCCAAAAAAGGGGGGACAAGAACACCAACCATAAAATCCATATACACAAATTCAGTGAAACATAATCAATTATATTGAATTAGGTGGCAACTAATGAACACAAACCAATGTTAATGGAAATTATTAAAAAGGGATAATTCAAAACAGGGTCGCACAGCCAGATATAGAAAAGACCGTAGTCAAGAGGGAGCACTTGAATGGGGAGCCCGAACATCGTGTTTGCCACGTCATGTGCATGTCAGTGCGGCAAACCACTTCTGATCGGCGATAAAATCATCACCGCCGGTCAGACAGCTGCGGTTCCTATGCTGTCAAAAGACAGCGTGAACGCGCAGATGTGATCGGAGGTATAAAGTTTTCCTCTGGTCGCTGGTGTCAGCTGATGGGACTACTGCTCCCATCAGCCGACACCTTGTACTTTTTGTAATTATTCGGTCGAATCCGCCAGATTCGAACATCCAGGTGTTCGTCCATCTCTGCGGGGCATTCTTCGGGGCATACAGGTTTCATCCTCAGTTCTGCTCTTTTAATAGACACAACAAATGTCCAACTGTAATTTAACAGTGGACATAGACAAAGAGAACCATAGGATTCAATAAAACGATAAACCTTTTATTAATAGTCACTAAAATACTGATACAAGACAATTTAACACAGAAATACCCAGTAGGGAGTATCCGGACATGTAGACTGGCCATAGACAGACCAAAATTCAGGAGAAAAGTAGTTGTTCAAACATATAAATAATTAAATGGATGTAATTAAAATGTACACACCTTAAGGCATTTTCCCATAAATGTAAAGGGACGCAACCAATGAGAATAATGGATAGATATATCGATAAAGGTCCGAACAATGTCCAAACGAAATAGAAAACCCTTAATTCCAATAATTGGTGGCCCCACATAAAAGGTCTCCCCAGGTGTGTATCAAAGTGATAGAATTATATACCTGAATACAGATGGCTGTAAACAAAGATGAGTGGTCTTGTGATTCCCCCTCGCCCCGACACGTGTTTCACCCTTAGCTTCTTCCGGGGGCGTGCAATAAAGGGGTAGGAAGGGCTTTATAAAGGAAAGAATAGCCAATGGCTGTGCCGTGTAAAGGTGCGCAATCCCGTTTAATGATGAGAGTCTTGGAACATAGCGGCGAATGCGTCCGTCACAGTCTCTCCACCCATTAGAAGCTCTTCCATGTCTGCGCTCCCTGGACCGCAGGTTGGAACACAAGCGGTACCAGAGCAGAGCACTTCCGAAATTGCGGGGAAAGGTGACATCACACGCATGCGCACTGTTACAAGACAACTTGTGAAGAAATAATACATTAAGGCTATGTGCACACGTTGTGGATTAGGCTTAGGATCCATGTTGTGGATTTTTGTGTGTTTTTGCTGCAGTTTTCTTGCGGATTTGCTGCGTTTTTTACCTCTGCGGATTTCTATAATGGAATGGGATTCACAAAAAAGAAGTGACATGCTACTTCTTTTAAACCCCAGCGTTTCCGCAGCTGATTTTCCGCAAAGTGTGCACAGCATTTTTTTTTCTCATTGATTTACATTGTACTGTAAATCAATTGCGGATCTGCAGCGTTTCTGCACTGCAAAAAACGTGGTGGATCCGCAGGGAATCCGCAACGTGTACACATACCCTAAAGATTATCAGTAAGCGCGAAAAAAGGAAGATAAAAAGAGGTAGGATCCAAATATATTAAAGAGAAGCAATCATATAAGTAATATATTTATTGCTGAAAATGAATAAAGATGGAGATTGAGGTGACAAAATTGTAAATGGTGAAACTCCGAAATTACCGTAAAGTGACGAGTGCAAAAGATAATGATAAGAATAAGTGCAAAGACAGTGAAACTGTCTCCAATAAGTTGTAGGGTCATGATTTCATCAGTATAAGCAACAAGACTAAACAATCCGTATGCGATACGTGCATAGGTAAGCAGTCTATACTAAATACAGATTGTTCAAAGTGTCAAGTGCAAATCCTGGTGCCTATGAGACTATACAAAGAAAGTAAATACAGAATAATTAACCACATTAGCAGCAAATGATAAAAATACATCCAATCAATTTCCATATAAATATATATAATAATACAAAAATATAAAAATCCAGTGATTGCTTCATTATTTTGTTAGTCCAAAAGATGAAAATCCAGAGCTGAAAAGCAGCTCCCACAGGTCAGCGCTCTGGATCCAGATTCACACATATAGAAAGACAAGGCACCACCGTCAAAGAATCCATAAACGACACAGCCACGCCAAAGACCAAACCCTCAGAATGGGTTACCTAATAAATGCAAAAGAATATTAATACAAATAATAAACAAAACTGAAATTATATTCAAAAGAGGAAAAATGTAAAAATATTAATAAAATCATATACAATATAATAAATTAACAACCCCAGTACCAACCGCTTAAAAAGAATGCCCAAATTTGCACATAAATTGATCAAAATTTTAAAGAAACGCTGAAAAACCTAGGCTTTCATTAAGACCCCTAGGGTTCCTGGTTCCCAGGCGATATATCCATCTACTCTCTACTTGTAGCAGGCTCCTGGTCAGGTCCCCACCACGTGAGCCTAAATCCACCTGATCAATTGCTTTGATCAAAAGGCCTCTGGAATTACAACCATGATGAGCTTTAAAATGTCTAGGGAGAGGCTTTAAGGTCGTATTATCCTCGCTAGTTTTGGCCTTTTCGATGTCTCTAAGATGCTCACGTGTTCTTACCTTCAGCTCCCTGGTGGTCATGCCGATGTAAACTTTGTTGCATGGACACTGTGCATGATATATAAACTTTGTGAAGTGCAGCTCAGATGTTTTCTTATGGTATATATCCGTGATCCATCATAGTTTTTAAACGTCCCTGATTTTATATGGTTAAGGCAGCCCTTGCAAAAGCCGCATGGAAAAAAGCCTGGCGATCCGGGATGCCTATCAGCCCTGTGGGGCTCATAATGACTGTGAACTAGTACGTCCCTAAGGTTTGCCGATCTCCTGGCTACAAAAGATGGTTGAGAGGGTAATGTACACCGTAAAATGGGGTCGACCAATAAAACCTCCCAATGTTTGCGAATGATGGACTTCCGCTGATCAGTTATTCCACTGATTACTATAGGTGGAAATAAAACGTATCTCATTAGAGGAGTCTTGTTTTGCCGCTGTTGCTGGGCCATAGAGGAGTTGGTTACGTGTCACTTTCTCTGCTCTAAAGTAGCCTCTTTGTATAGATCTTTTGCTGTATCATCTATTAATAAGCCTTCGTGTAAGGTCTGTAGCTTGTTTGTCAACATTTTCATTATTAGAGCATATTCTTTTTTACACGAAGAAATTGTTCTATCGGGATCCCCTGAACTGTAGATTTAGGATGAGAGGAGTCAGCTGACAATAGAGAATTGGTGGCTGTGAGTTTCCTAAAGACATCTGTTTCAAGATGGCCACCGGATCCCACTGTTAGCTTAATATCCCAAAAAATCAATCTCTCTACCGGATTTAAACGTCAATTTGAAATTATGATTGTTATTATTGAGTTGTTGAATCAAATTTTCGAGTCCCAACTGGGTGGTTTCCCGAAGGAAGAGTACGTCATCGATGTACATCATCCAGTTGTGGACATGGTCCACCTCCTGGATGGGGTCACCATGGAAGAAATCCCTCTCCCAAGCATGAGTGTGACGTCACCTCTCCTCGCAATTCTGGAAGTGCTCCGCTCTGGTACTGCTTGCGTTCCAACCTGCGTTCCAGGGAGCGCAGATACGGAAGAGCTTTTAATGGGTGGAGAGACTGATGGACGCATGCGCTGCTATGTTCCAAGACTCTTATCACTAAACGGGATTGCGCACCTTTACACGGCACAGTCATTGGCTACCCCTTTCTTGCACGCCCCTGGAAGAAGCGAAGGGCGAAACGCGCGTCGGGGCGAGGGGGAATCACCGGACCACTCATCTTTGTTTACGGCCATCTGTATTCAGGTATATAATTCCATCTCTTTGATACACACCTGGGGAGACCTTTTATGTGGGGCCACCTATTATTGGAATTAAGGGTTTTCTATTTCGTTTGGACATTGTTCGGACCTTTATTAATATATCTATCCATTATTCTCATTGGTTGCATCCCTTTACATTTATAGGAAAATGCCTTAAGGTGTGTACATTTTAATTACATCTATTTAATTATTTATATGTTTGAGCAACTACTTTATCTTTTTATTGAATCCTATGGTTCTCTTTGCCTATGTCCACTGTTAAATTACATTTGGACATTTGTTGTGTCTATTGCTAAGAAGTGCCATTATTTAAATATATGTTCAGGACAAATTTTTGATAAATTGATCTGCTCTTTTAATAGGAATAGTTTTTCAGGAGTACCTGAAGAGGAAGGTTTTCATCATCTATTACATTTGTGTGGCAAGGGGTTCTGAATGATTTTGAAGAGGATGGGGACCAAATATAAGTGTATGGCTGGGCTGATCGGAGACATTTAGTGGGTCCAGACTTGTGTGTTGGTGATTTGTTCTGGTTGTACTCGAAGTAACAATAAGTTGAAGGTTCCTTCTTGGAAACTGGGAGCCAGGTTCATCGGACCTTATAAGATTGTGGCCGTCGTCAATACTGTAGCATTCTGCATGCTTTGCCACCCACTTTTAGGAATCATAATGAGTTTCCCCAGTCTCTACTCAAAAAATATGTTGCGTACTCTGAATCATCACCACCACCTCCATCCTCAGTCATTGTTGATGGGAATTGATGGGAATGGGTTCTAATCCCACCCAGGACAACATCTGCAAAGAGTTTGTATGTTCTCTCCGTGTTTGCGTGGGTTTCCTCCGGGCACTCCGGTTTCCTCCCACATTCCAAAGACATACTGATAGGGATTCTAGATTGTGAGCCCCATTGGGGACAGTGATGATAATGTGTGCAAAACTGTAAAGCGCTGCGGAATATGTTAGCGCTATATAAAAATAAAGATTATTATTATTATTATTATTTGGAATTTCAGATAGCCAAGATCGTTGATTCCCGCTTGGTTCATCAGTCTCTTCAGTATCTGGTACACTGGAAGGGTTACGGTCCTGAAGAGAGAATGAGGGTAATAGCATCTGACTGCAGTGCAGTCAGGTTGATCCAGTCTTTTCATGAGGGAAACTGATAAACCTGTCCCTGAGGTTTCTCTTAAAAGGAGAGATACGGTCATGGGTTTACCAAGACTGAGAGGAGCCAGAAGACTGCGGTGTCTGATTTTACGTACTCCTGCACTGATTAGAAGCATTTCCCCATCATATTAAGCAGTGCAGGTTTCTGCTGGCAGTACAGGGGTTAATCTGTTTTGTTGAGCTGGCAGGTATTGCCAGTGTTAACTTCATACTGCCTGGTTCTGGAGCTGAAGGTGTTGGTTGTTTGAGGAGGTGTTTGGAGTGTTGTTCAGAAGACTGTTAGGGTATGTGCACACGTTGCGGAAAGGTGTGCGGATTTTTCCGCACTGATTTTAGTAAATCCGCAGGAAATTTGCGTTTTTTTGTGCGGATTCATAGTAACATAGTAACATAGTAACATAGTTAGTAAGGCCGAAAAAAGACATTTGTCCATCCAGTTCAGCCTATATTCCATCATAATAAATCCCCAGATCTACGTCCTTCTACAGAACCTAATAATTGTATGATACAATATTGTTCTGCTCCAGGAAGACATCCAGGCCTCTCTTGAACCCCTCGACTGAGTTCGCCATCACCACCTCCTCAGGCAAGCAATTCCAGATTCTCACTGCCCTAACAGTAAAGAATCCTCTTCTATGTTGGTGGAAAAACCTTCTCTCCTCCAGACGCAAAGAATGCCCCCTTGTGCCCGTCACCTTCCTTGGTATAAACAGATCCTCAGCGAGATATTTGTATTGTCCCCTTATATACTTATACATGGTTATTAGATCGCCCCTCAGTCGTCTTTTTTCTAGACTAAATAATCCTAATTTCGCTAATCTATCTGGGTATTGTAGTTCTCCCATCCCCTTTATTAATTTTGTTGCCCTCCTTTGTACTCTCTCTAGTTCCATTATATCCTTCCTGAGCACCGGTGCCCAAAACTGGACACAGTACTCCATGTGCGGTCTAACTAGGGATTTGTACAGAGGCAGTATAATGCTCTCATCATGTGTATCCAGACCTCTTTTAATGCACCCCATGATCCTGTTTGCCTTGGCAGCTGCTGCCTGGCACTGGCTGCTCCAGGTAAGTTTATCATTAACTAGGATCCCCAAGTCCTTCTCCCTGTCAGATTTACCCAGTGGTTTCCCGTTCAGTGTGTAATGGTGATATTGATTCCCTCTTCCCATGTGTATAACCTTACATTTATCATTGTTAAACCTCATCTGCCACCTTTCAGCCCAAGTTTCCAACTTATCCAGATCCATTTGTAGCAGAATACTATCTTCTCTTGTATTAACTGCTTTACATAGTTTTGTATCATCTGCAAATATCGATATTTTACTGTGTAAACCTTCTACCAGATCATTAATGAATATGTTGAAGAGAACAGGTCCCAATACTGACCCCTGCGGTACCCCACTGGTCACAGCGACCCAGTTAGAGACTATACCATTTATAACCACCCTCTGCTTTCTATCACTAAGCCAGTTACTAACCCATTTACACACATTTTCCCCCAGACCAAGCATTCTCATTTTGTGTACCAACCTCTTGTGCGGCACGGTATCAAACGCTTTGGAAAAATCGAGATATACCACGTCCAATGACTCACCGTGGTCCAGTCTATAGCTTACCTCTTCATAAAAACTGATTAGATTGGTTTGACAGGAGCGATTTCTCATAAACCCATGCTGATATGGAGTTAAACAGTTATTCTCATTGAGATAATCCAGAATAACATCCCTCAGAAACCCTTCAAATATTTTACCAACAATAGAGGTTAGACTTACTGGCCTATAATTTCCAGGTTCACTTTTAGAGCCCTTTTTGAATATTGGCACCACATTTGCTATGCGCCAGTCCTGCGGAACAGACCCTGTCGCTATAGAGTCACTAAAAATAAGAAATAATGGTTTATCTATTACATTACTTAGTTCTCTTAGTACTCGTGGGTGTATGCCATCCGGACCCGGAGATTTATCTATTTTAATCTTATTTAGCCGGTTTCGCACCTCTTCTTGGGTTAGATTGGTGACCCTTAATATAGGGTTTTCATTGTTTCTTGGGATTTCACCTAGCATTTCATTTTCCACCGTGAATACCGTGGAGAAGAAGGTGTTTAATATGTTAGCTTTTTCCTCGTCATCTACAACCATTCTTTCCTCACTATTTTTTAAGGGGCCTACATTTTCAGTTTTTATTCTTTTACTATTGATATAGTTGAAGAACAGTTTGGGATTAGTTTTACTCTCCTTAGCAATGTGCTTCTCTGTTTCCTTTTTGGCAGCTTTAATTAGTTTTTTAGATAAAGTATTTTTCTCCCTATAGTTTTTTAGAGCTTCAATGGTGCCATCCTGCTTTAGTAGTGCAAATGCTTTCTTTTTACTGTTAATTGCCTGTCTTACTTCTTTGTTTAGCCACATTGGGTTTTTCCTATTTCTAGTCCTTTTATTCCCACAAGGTATAAACCGCTTACACTGCCTATTTAGGATGTTCTTAAACATTTCCCATTTATTATCTGTATTCTCATTTCTGAGGATATTGTCCCAGTCTACCAGATTAAGGGCATCTCTAAGCTGTTCAAACTTTGCCTTCCTAAAGTTCAATGTTTTTGTGACTCCCTGACAAGTCCCCCTAGTGAAAGACAGGTGAAACTGCACAATATTGTGGTCGCTATTTCCTAAATGCCCAACCACCTGCAGATTTGTTATTCTGTCAGGTCTATTAGATAGTATTAGGTCTAAAAGTGCTGCTCCTCTGGTTGGATTCTGCACCAATTGTGAAAGATAATTTTTCTTGGTTATTAGCAGAAACCTGTTGCCTTTATGGGTTTCACAGGTTTCTGTTTCCCAGTTAATATCCGGGTAGTTAAAGTCCCCCATAACCAGGACCTCATTATGGGTTGCAGCTTCATCTATCTGCTTTAGAAGTAGACTTTCTGTTATATTTGGGGGTTTGTAACAGACCCCAATGAGAATTTTGTTACCATTTTTCCCTCCATGAATTTCAACCCATATGGACTCGACATCCTCATTCCCTTCGCTAATATCCTCCCTTAAAGTGGACTTTAGACAAGACTTTACATAGAGACAAACCCCTCCTCCTCTCCGATTTTTACGATCCTTTCTAAACAGACTGTAACCCTGTAAGTTAACTGCCCAGTCATAGCTTTCATCTAACCATGTCTCGGTTATTCCCACTATGTCAAAGTTACCTGTAGATATTTCTGCTTCTAGTTCTTCCATCTTGTCAGGCTTCTGGCGTTTGCGAGCATGCAGTTTAGAGGATTTTGTTTTGTTCCAATCTCCTCACTGTGGATTGTTTTAGAAATGTTCTTACCTCCCTTCTGAGTATGTTTTCCTGGGTCGTCTTTGTTCGAGTCTAATGTTTTTCTTCCCGTCCCCTCTTCTTCTAGTTTAACGCCCTCCTGATGAGTGTAGCGAGTCTTCTGGCGAATGTGTGTTTCCCAGGTTTGTTGAGGTGTAGTCCGTCTCTGGCGAGGAGTCCATCATACCAGTAATTCACACCGTGGTCCAGGAATCCAAATCCTTGTTGTCTGCACCATCGTCTTAGCTAGTTGTTTGCATCAAGGATCCTGTTCCATCTCCTGGTGCCATGCCCGTCTACTGGAAGGATAGAAGAAAAAACTACCTGTGCATCCAGTTCCTTTACTTTCTTCCCCAACTCTTCAAAGTCCTTGCAGATTGTTGGTAGGTCCTTCCTTGCCGTGTCATTGGTGCCAACATGTATCAGAAGAAATGGGTGGACGTCCTTGGAGCTGAAGAGCTTTGGTATCCTATCGGTCACATCCTTGATCATCGCACCTGGAAGGCAGCATACTTCTCTTGCAGTTATGTCCGGTCTGCAGATGGCTGCTTCGGTGCCTCTCAGTAGTGAGTCTCCCACCACCACCACTCTTCGTTGCTTCTTGGCTGTACTTTTTGCTGTCACTTGTTGCTGTGTGCCCTTTTCTTTTTTGCTTGCTGGTATTGCTTCATTCTTAGGTGTGCCATCTTCATCCTCTACAAAGATTTGATATCGGTTCTTCAGTTGTGTGGTTGGTGATTTCTCCATGGTCTTCTTGCTTCTTTTGGTCACATGCTTCCACTCATCTGCTTTTGGAGGTTCTCTGACACTTTTTGCACCTTCTGTGACCAGTAGAGATGCTTCTGTTCTGTCTAGAAAGTCTTCATTCTCTTTGATGAGTTTCAAAGTTGCTATTCTTTCTTCCAGACCCCGCACCTTTTCTTCTAAAAGGGCCACTAGTCTACACTTCTGACAGGTGAAATTGGATTCTTCTTCTGGTCGATCTGTGAACATGTAGCACATGCTGCAGCTCACCATGTAGGTTGTCACATCTGCCATGTTGCTCCTAGATCCTGCTGACTTGCTGTGTGTTTTCCTTCTTGTGTAATCTACTCAGCCAAGCTCTCTTGCAATAATGTCCTACAGGCAAAAATTGCTTTCGAAGCAGCTGGTCCCGGCTGTATCCAACGATCTTCTAGCTTAGGGAGACTTCGCTTCTCCCAGAAGGCACCTGGAATATGCAAATTAGCCTCCTGAAGCTTGAATCCCTGGTTTGGTGATGCTTTCGAAGCAGCTGGTCCCGGCTGTATCCAACGATCTTCTAGCTTAGGGAGACTTCGCTTCTCCCAGAAGGCACCTGGAATATGCAAATTAGCCTCCTGAAGCTTGAATCCCTGGTTTGGTGATGCTTTCGAAGCAGCTGGTCCCGGCTGTATCCAACGATCTTCTAGCTTAGGGAGACTTCGCTTCTCCCAGAAGGCACCTGGAATATGCAAATTAGCCTCCTGAAGCTTGAATCCCTGGTTTGGTGATGCTTTCGAAGCAGCTGGTCCCGGCTGTATCCAACGATCTTCTAGCTTAGGGAGACTTCGCTTCTCCCAGAAGGCACCTGGAATATGCAAATTAGCCTCCTGAAGCTTGAATCCCTGGTTTGGTGATGCTTTCGAAGCAGCTGGTCCCGGCTGTATCCAACGATCTTCTAGCTTAGGGAGACTTCGCTTCTCCCAGAAGGCACCTGGAATATGCAAATTAGCCTCCTGAAGCTTGAATCCCTGGTTTGGTGATGCTTTCGAAGCAGCTGGTCCCGGCTGTATCCAACGATCTTCTAGCTTAGGGAGACTTCGCTTCTCCCAGAAGGCACCTGGAATATGCAAATTAGCCTCCTGAAGCTTGAATCCCTGGTTTGGTGATGCTTTCGAAGCAGCTGGTCCCGGCTGTATCCAACGATCTTCTAGCTTAGGGAGACTTTGCTTCTCCCAGAAGGCACCTGGAATATGCAAATTAGCCTCCTGAAGCTTGAATCCCTGGTTTGGTGATGCTTTCGAAGCAGCTGGTCCCGGCTGTATCCAACGATCTTCTAGCTTAGGGAGACTTCGCTTCTCCCAGAAGGCACCTGGAATATGCAAATTAGCCTCCTGAAGCTTGAATCCCTGGTTTGGTGATGCTTTCGAAGCAGCTGGTCCCGGCTGTATCCAACGATCTTCTAGCTTAGGGAGACTTCGCTTCTCCCAGAAGGCACCTGGAATATGCAAATTAGCCTCCTGAAGCTTGAATCCCTGGTTTGGTGATGCTTTCGAAGCAGCTGGTCCCGGCTGTATCCAACGATCTTCTAGCTTAGGGAGACTTCGCTTCTCCCAGAAGGCACCTGGAATATGCAAATTAGCCTCCTGAAGCTTGAATCCCTGCAGTTTTACACCTGCAGATTCCTATTATGGAGCAGGTGTAAACCGCTGCGGAATCCGCACAAAGAATTGACATGCTGCAGAATAAACAATGCAGCGTTTCCACGCTGTATTTTCTGCAGCATGTGCACTGAGGATTTTGTTTTCCATAGGTTTACATGGTACTGTAAACTCATGGAAAACTGCTGCAAATCCACAGCGGCCAATCTGCAACGTGTGCACATACCCTAACTTGATGATTTGTCTATGTGTGTATCCTCATCCTCTCCTATTTGTCTTTACCTTCCTTTACTTCCTGGTGTTCCATTCTGCTGTTTGCGAGTGCATATATGTATGATTAGCATTTTCATTTATCCCTGTAGGTCTTCCCTTGTTAATTTGGTTTGTGTATTCTTATAGACTACAACTCCCCACTTGCCTGGATGGGTGGGGGTGGGGGACAGATTAGAGCTGATTTAGGCTCTTAGTAAGGCACATGGTCCCGGCGTCTTCACCATCAGATGTAATCCGGGGAGCAGGGATAGCTAGGGCACCGCTATCTTTAGGAAAAGGAGCCCTTATGCTTAGGATATCCTGAAACAGTACCATGATAGTTTTATTAGTATGCCCTATTTGATTATTTTGGCCCCTTCATATATTGCACATATTTTCTTTGCACTTTACACAGTATGTAACATGAGGTATTTTGTATGCTGGTGGATTTTCCATCTTATATGAGACTTGGGGTATTTTTGACCTGAGCCCTTATCATGGGTGATAAGTTATGTGCCGTTATGCACTTTTAAAAATATTTTTAATGGATTTTTTGTCATCTAGATTATTTGCAGAGTCACCTAATCTATAATATAATGCTGGGAGCGTCACTCTGTCCGAAGCCTTTATAGACTGCGCAAGCGCCGGCGCAGTCTGGACCCCACAGAGTGACGCTCCCAAGAGATCGCGGTATGCGTAAACACTGAACGCACACCGTGCTCTCCAACGGATAGCATGGACGCGCCAGGAGGGTGAGTATGCGCTATATTCACCTGTCCCATTCCAGCGCTGCCCGCCGATCTGTCCTCCGGGTCCTCTGCCTGTGACATTCACAGTTCAGAGGGCGCTTAATGCGCGCCGCCCCCTGACTGAACAGTCACAGCCAGAGGACCCGGAAGAAGCTGCACGCAGCGCTGGAACGGGACAGATAGGTGAATATAGCAAGTGTCGGGGTCTGAACTAGCGGCGATACCGGCACCTGACCCCCACAGCGCGCCGGTGTCCCCGCCTGCTCAGGCCCCACAGCACTCGGCGTCCAGCGACGATAGGTGAGTATGGTATTTTTTTTTTATATATCGCAGCAGCATACAGGGCATATACTATGGAGCATCTTATGGGGGCCATCAACCATAATGGAGCAGTGTATGGGGGCATATACTATGGAGCATCTTATGGGGGCCATCAACCATAATAGAGCAGTGTACGGGGGCATATACTATGGAGCATCTTATGGGGGCCATCAACCATAATGGAGCAGTGTACGGGACATATAATATGGAGCATCTTATGGGGGCCATAAACCTTTATGGAGCAGTGTACGGGGCATATACTTTGGAGCATCTTATGGGGGCCATAAACCTTTATGGAGCAGTGTATGGGGCATATGGATGGGTACTCCATATTCATGAGCTCGGTATAACCCCGCCCCCACCATACAATTGGCAGCTTTCTGCCTATGCACAATGGACACAGAAAGCAGCCAATCAGTGGTGTGGGCGGGGTTATACAAAGCTCAGCATTCTGCCAGATCTGCAGCAGATAAAACAATGATTGCATCAGAATTACGGCAAGTAGCAAACAGATTATTTTTAAAAATGGAGTACAAAATTGAATAAGGGCAATTCTATTCAAATTATTCAACTTTTCCAATTATTCATCCTTCATGGTAAATTATGTATACAAGAAAAAAATAAAAAATATAGAATTACTATTTTTTTCCATTTTTATGAAAATGTATTAAAAAGTGATCAAAAACTCATATTTACCCCATCATAATACCAATATACACAACAGTTCACCCTGGGAAAAAAAATTCCAAGTCCTCACTCTGGTTCATCAAAGCTCAAATAAAAAATAAATAAAAAATAATGAAGAAAAATTGGAGTTATTTTTTAAAAGTAGTATTAAATAATAATAACAATAAAAAAAATACATATCCACGGCCTCATTGTAAATTTCCGAATGAAGTTTAGAAAGCTGTAAAAACAAAACACAATGGTGGAGCTGCTTTATAAGTCACCTCAGAAAGATTTTTTTTCCTTTTCAGTATATCAGATTTTAAATTAAACAGGATCTTCTCTCCCTCTCTCTTAGGGTATGTGCACACGTCAGGATTTTTAGCGTTTTTTTTTGCGGAATTTCGCCATAAAAACGCTATAAATCCGGTAAAAAAACGCTAACTTTATGCATCCTATCTTTTAGAATGCATTCCGCATTTTTTGTGCATATGTTAGCGTTTTTTTCCGCAAAAAAAAAACGCATCCCGCAAAAAATCCGGACATGCTCTATCTTTTTCCGGATTTTCTGCGGATTTCCTATCAAAAAGGACATTCCGGAAAATTAAAAAAAAATTAAAAAAATCCGCAAAAATTCCGCGCAAAAAATGCACAAATTCCGTGAGAAATCCGCGCGAAAAAAGCACGCGGATTTCTGGCAGAATTCTCAGGATTTTGCCAGGAAAAAATCCTGACGTGCACATACCCTAAATGAAACCTTCCTACATCTATGTTAACTTTATTTTTTAGTTCTGGTTCTTTGAAGGGATGAAAAAACTGTGAAATAACAAAAGACAGCTGCGGCATCACTTAGTAAAATAAATTCTTCAGGTTTGTGAATCAGAGAAATTTGCATTTTGAAGAATTACAGGGTGGACATTTTTAAAAATGTTTTAGTTCCAGTGATTTTTTGTGCCGCTACACAAGTTATGTTTTTTTGGCCACCAGAGGGAGCAGCACATTTATTTTCCACTCTTTACCCATGAAAGCTGCAGTAATATATACCAGGGAGGCCTTCACTCAAATCCATTTCCACTTCCCAAAAAAATTGCACAAAGAACATTTCAAATGTAACGTGTAGATTTTTATTATCATTTCTGCTGGAATTCAATTCACATGAAAAAAAAACAAAAAACACACTAATGGCTGTGTAAATGTGCCTTGGTTCCAAGTCACTTAGGCTACGTTCAGACTAGCGTTGTGCTCCGCTGCGTCGGCGACGCAACGCACGACGCACGCAAAAACGCTGCGTTTTGCGACGCGTGCGTCGTTTTTTGCCGAAAATCGGATGCAAGAAAAATGCAACTTGTTGCGTTTTCTTGGTCCGACGCTTGCGGCAAAAAAGACGCATGCATCGCAAGACGCAACAAGCAAAAACGCATGCGTCCCCCATGTTAAAAATAGGGGCGCATGACGCGTGCGTCGCCGCTGCGTCGCCCGACGCACACTAGCACAACGCTAGTCTGAACGTAGCCTTATTGCTACATGGATGGTAGTCCAATAGTGTTCAAAATAATAGCAATGTTCTAAAAAAATAAAAAAAAATTGCAAAATCTTTATATTAGTTTTTATTTTCAGCATTGGGAACATTGCAAACTATTATTTAATACAAAACAGAGAAATGTATATAATTTTTAACTACTTTACAGACAACAAAAAAAAAATGAACATTGGGCCGTTCTAAAAAAATAGCAATGTCTGCAGTTGTCCTTACAAAATCACAATATGTACTATTTTTTGTGGATTTAACATTCCTGTGAATCACTAACCTAATATTTAGTTGTATACCAACAAGTTTTTTTTTTTAGAACTGCTTCACATCTATGTTGCATAGAGTCAACCAACTTCTGGCACCTGTCACCTGTTATTCCAGCCCAGGATGCTTTGATTACATCCCACAATTTTTTGGCATTTGTTGACTTTGCCTGAGAAACGGCATTTTTAATGTCACCCCACAAGTGTTCTATCGGATTTTTACTTTTTGCATGCTTCAATACTCTCCATGAGAGACTAGAAGCTGCACTGCTTAGATCGGCTCTGCTACATACAGGTGATCAGATCGCCTGTATGTAGCAGAAATGCTCACTTGCTATGATCGCCAACCACCAGGCGGCGCTTTTAGCAATCCAACAGTGACAACCATACTGCTAAATTTGTCAACGTAACATCCTAAGAACTAAAAAAAAAATGGTTACACAGCAGACATGAGAAAAGTTAGGCATAAGAGAAAGTTTGTAACTTACTGTATATCTCCATGTGTGAAAATCACTGATGAAACACAGACGGTAAAAACTGACAGACCAAACACTGATGAAACGCGTATATTACTTACCAGTAATGTGTTTTTAAGGAACCAATGACAGCACCAGCGAGAGAGGGGATCCGACCTTCAAAGACTGGAAACCTTCAAGATAAAATGGGCAGCTCCTCTCTCCGCATCAGTGGATTACAAAGGCTGAGAGGGCCTCCGAGTTAGTGTACACATTTATACAAATTATCCTTAACCACACTTTAATTGGTAAAGTATATACAATAACCCACTGACAAGAAGGTGATGGCTTAGTAACGGGAGGGAATATAAGGGGGCGGTCATGGGTTCCGTAAAAACACATTACCGGTAAGTAATATACATGTTTTCCTGTCACCCATGACAGCACCAACAAGAGAATTACAGAGAATTACTCTATCAGGGAGAGACCACAGCCTGTAGAACCCTCTTCACAAAACGTGAGATCAGGAGAGGCAGAAAGATCCAGTCTATAGTGGCTATAAAAGGTGGAAGGTGACAACCACGTAGCTGCCTTATAGATCTGTCCTATGGACACGTCTGGTGTTTCAGCTCAAGACGTTGCCATCACTCTTGTAGAGTGGGCCCTCAGGTCGTTAGAGACCGATCTTTCTGCACCTACATATGCCAATCCGATAGCTTCCCTTATCCATCTGGATAGGGAACAATTCAAGACTCCCATCCCCTTCCTAGACCCTGGAAGGAGATAGAGCTCTGTTTATCATTCATCCAAGGTTTTGTTGCTGACAAATAATGAAGAAGGCATCTCCTAACATCTAGGGTATGGAATTTCCTTTCCCTATCATTCTTTGGGTTAGGACAGAAGGAAGGTAGCGACATCTCTCTTGTGACCTATGGAACTTAGGTACTACTTTAAGCAGGCCAGGGTAAAGTCCCATTTGATCCGAAAGGTGTCTATCACCTGAGGATTTTCTCTTGGGTTCAGGGAGCAGAACCTCTCCACTTTGCGGTTATAGCCAGTGGCAAAAAGGTCGATTTCCAGCCACCCCCCACATGTCTACCAGACGCCTGAATATTGTTGTTTTGAAGGACAATACGCCCTGCAGAAGTGACCTGCGGCTCAAAAAATCCGCTGTTACAGTGTCCGTTCCCCTGATGTGAAGTGCAGATAGTGAAAGAATGTTTCTCTCCGCAAGGCTGAAAATCCGCTTGGTAACATACATTATGAAGTGGGACCATTTACCCCCCCTATGATTTAGGTAGGAGCGAATGTATAACCTCCCGAGGTAGAGTCAGTGTACCCTCCAGATACCCCTGCAGGGAACGTTGGCTTTTCAAGACAAACCCCTATAACTCTCGAGTGGATCTGAGCCCACTTCGCTGCCTGGATACATGAGGTCAGGGAGCCCAGGAGGGACATAGCACTTCTGAGGGACATTACTGGATCTCATATTGATCTGGAAAGCAGACTGAGTAACTTTTCTTTCTTTTGCTCTGGCAGGTGGCACTCTTGCTGGCAAGAGTCGAGCAAAAGTCCTAGAAAGATTTGTGTCCTTTGTGGGTCCAACCTTGATTTTTCTAGGTTCAAACACCACCCTAAGCCTTCTAAGATGGCGGTTATGTCTCTCACTCGATTGTGGCAGTGAGTGAAAGAACGGCCTACTATCAGGAAGCCGTCCAGGTAAGGGATGACCAGTCTGTTTCTTTCCCTAAGGTAGGCCATACCTTCCACTATTAACTTTGTGAATACACGAGGGGCCACTGCCGGGCCAAAAGTGAAGGTCTTTGTACTGGAGGTGCCCCCTATTGGTACCGCCACTCACATATTTCCGGAATGCTACATGTATTGGCACATGGTAATACGCGCCCTTCAGGTCTAAGACTGCCATATAGCAACCCAGAAAGAGCAGTTGAATTGCCGACTTTATTGATTCCATCTTGAATTTTGGAATCTTCAAGAATTTATTTAGACCCTTTAGGTTGAAAATCGTTCTATACGAGCCGTCCGGCTTCTTTATTAGAAACGGGAGAAAAGCTTACTCCTTCTTTGCTGGTACATCCTTCCTCTAATGCTTTTTGTTTTGAGTCGGACACTCGTAGGGCCGTCATGATGAACCTGTTTGGGGGATGTCTCCCGAACTCCAGCTTCAACCCTGCCCCACCAGGTTGAGGATCCAAGGACTGGATGCTATTTTCTCCTAGGCTGGAAGGAAGAGGGAGAGTCTTCCTCCTACCTGGGGCAGAGTCATTTGGAAGACTTTCTATCATTTCGAGAAGAAACACAAGAGGAATCTCTTGCTCTTTTTCGGTCTATCCTCCGACCTCTTATGTTCTGTGGATGTTCCTTTTCGGTTGTACCTTTTCCCCCCGATAGGACTGCCTGAAGGATGAAAAGGGAGGTTTCGGGAACCCTTTCTTCTTATCCGCCGCTTTTTGTAAAGAGGTCATCCAAAGCTGAATAAGTACTGACCTTCACAGGGGAGAGAGCATAGCTTTCCTTTTGCCTGAACATCCCCATGGCAACTTTTTAACCAGACTGCTGTCCTGCCTGCATTAGATAATGCAGCAGATCTTGTGGCCAGTCGGCCGATACATCTGCCAAAAAGGCTGCTGCTCCCCTTATTACTGAGAGCGTGGCCAGAATCGAGTCATTGGATGAATTCCCTCCCAGCTGGTCTTCTATTGTGCTCAGACCATGAGGAACCTCGTTGTGCAGGTTGCCGCAATGATTGTACTCGGCGCCCCTGCTGATGACTCCCATGTTGCATTAAGGAAGGAGTCAACCTTTCTAGCAAGAGGGTCTTTCAACAACCCTGAGTCCTCAAAGGGGAGGGAAGAACTTCTTGACGCCATTGATATTGCAACATCCAATCTGGGAGCTTTATTCCAGGATGTGGTGGCCTCTTCCTCAAAGAGGTACTTCCTTTTCAAGGAGGATGGCAGGGGGCCTTTCCTATCCAGCTTCTCCCATTTTTTTACTGAGACTCAGCAATTTCTCATTCATACAAAAAGCTCTGTTTCTTTGTGCCAAATATGACCTCTTGGAAAGATTTTTTCGTCGACTAGTCCCATAGTAGACCTTACAGCTTTAACTAAATTGTCCACCTCTTCCAAAGGGAAGCAATAACCCCAACCAGAGTCACATTCTGACAAGGATGAGTCTGAATTATCTCGCAGATCCCCTCGTCCGATGCCATAGACTATCAGGAAGACACTTCAGCCCTATCCCTTCTTGGTGTTCCTGAGAGGGACTGGGACTTTAATGAGTTCTCAACCTCAGCTCTGATGAGAATTCTTAAGGTGGAAGAGAAGTCAGGGGACTCAGTAGCTGCTGTGTCATTGATACACACCTGGCATAACCTTTTGACCCATGTGTTAGCCAAATTCTGCCCGCGCTGTGTTTCAATTTCCCTGCACACTTTCTAAGGGGCTCCTACCAGAAAGGCCAGATAGAAAAGGAGAGTGGGATAAAGATATAGATTTGCATTATTAAAATGGCAATCTCGTAGCTCACTCACCAGAGGAAATTAAAGGGTACCGGAACAGGAGGCAGGACATCATCCAAAAGGTCTCCTTTAGGGACCGTGGAATTTTCCATCCTGGTAGAGCTGCGCTGAATCGACCTAGAATCTTGTGACCTGTGCTATCCGCTGGAGCATCCAGAACTTCCATCCTGGTGAGACTGGCGTCAGGGGTCGCTGCTCTGGCTTCCAATGCTGCTGCTGTGGCTGCAGATTCTGATGCTGCTGGCGCTGTAGAGGGCTGCTGTGCCTTCACAGCTGTACTAGCGCCCCTGCCTGGCTGGCGATCCATCCTTAAGTACTGTGCCGCATGACCGATGGCCGAGACCTTATCAGGCCCCCCACGGCGCTTCCAGTACCTCTGGCGCCAGCCAAAGCAGAGACGATGCCCTGCCACAACCGACCGGCCCAGGTCTGGGAACTTGTCTTTTCTTCTGCCGCTGTGCCAGCAGCTCCTGATGACTGAATGATCCCCCGTCAAGGACAGGAAGCCACTGATGTGGAGAGAGGAGCCACCTTTTTTTATCTTGAAGGTTTACTGTCCTTGAAGGGCAGATCCCCCCTTTCTCGTTGAGGCTGTTGTTGACGTTTTGTTTTTTTAAAAGAAGCAAATATACAGCCTCAAATTCCTGAGTGGAGAAAACCAGGCACTGCTCATCACCTGCCCAATACAATCCCATCAGTGAAACGTGGTGGCAGTATCATGCTATGGGAGTGTTTTTCAGCTGCAGGGACAGTGTGACTGGTTGTCATTGAAGGAAACATGAATGCGGCTAAGTACAGAGATATCCTGGATGAAAACTTCTTCCAGAGTGCTCGGGGCCTCAGACTTGGCCGAAGGTTCACCTTCCAACAAGACAATGACCCTAAGCACACAGCTAAAATAACAAAGGAGTGGCTTCAGAACAACTGTGACCATTCTTGAGCCCTCACCTAAACCCAATTGAGCATCTCTGGAGAGACCTGCAAATGGCTGTCCACCAACATTCACCATCCAACCTGATGGAAATGGAGAGGATCTGCAAGGAAGAATGGCAGTGTACATTGATGAGGGAAAAAAAAAAAAACTGAACTTTTTTTGAATTTACCAAATGGCTGCAATGAAACAAAGTGAAAAATTTTAATTGGTCTGAATACTTTCCGTACACACTGTATATATATTTTAAATAATTAAAAAAAAACAACTTCACAAAAACTACATTTTTTTAAGAAGTTTTGCAAACATTTCAGGCGACTGTCCTTAATCTTTGCAACTTTTTAAAGATTTTTTTGGATGTGGAGTTGCGACTTTTCATATATATTTCTTATAATAAAAAGTTATGGCTTTAAACATAAGAATCTGACACTGGAGTTTCACGTTTGCTTCTGCAAATCTCTCATGGCATAACAAGTCTCCGTGCAGTGGATTTTCTTATGGGAGAGCCGATTTTTCCAGCCATTCTTTGTTTCATGCACGTATGCAGACCAGAAATTCAGTCTGAATGAGGCCTTAGAAAATGGAAATTATACCAAGGACATGAAATACATTCTTTTTAAGCCACAGTGGGTGCAAAGATTATACAAATCGAGATTACAATAAACAAAGCAATTTTTTATTTTTATTGCCCTGGGTAAAGTATGTGCAGCCTCCATAACAGATTCATTGTGAAGTTATCTACAAGCTGAATGCCATCACCTTTCTTCTCAGTGACCGTATAATTAAATATACACATACATTCTTTGCCAACCCATAGGAAAACATATGGGATAAAGGAGAGAAAAAATTTTTTTTTTTACAAACATGATTTTTTTTTTTTTTTTACACACAAAATATATTTAAAGATAGGGTTTCTCTGGCACTTTTTTCCCCTCCCCTTGAGAACGACATACATTACAGTAGAGGATCCCAGTTTTGTAGGTAAAGCTGCAAGAGAAAATCAGAGCATGTCCCCAATGATAAAACGACGTGCAGCCACTTTAAACAATCAAACGTTTATTGATAGGGTGAAATCTTTTTTTGGATTCACCGATTTGGTGCAATTTTTTTTAAATTGTATGTAAAAAATAAATAAAGATAGGTATACTTTTTGTTCAGTGTCTCGTACATCTGTGGGACATTTAACTATTAGAAAGGACATCATTGCAGGATGGACGCGGCATTGTATCTGCACCGAAATGATGGGATGCGGAGGATCAGTCAGTTGACGTAGGTTACAGTATAGGTATCTTTGCCTTCAGATGAGCAGGGAAAATTGAACACAGCGAGGCGATCTACACGTATATTGCTGCAGCCCGGACACAAGTAGGAAAACATTCTTTATGGTCCTACAGGCATTTGGGAACGTTGCTTTTTTATTTTTTTTTTTTACACCTAAACATATATTTGATACACACAGGAACCGATGCTTGGAGAGGGGGCAGCAATGCGACAGTGGAGAGGGTAGTAACTGCTTTTGGTGCTAGGGTGGTCTTTGGCACCTTGCTCCAAGTGTCTCCGACAGTCACTGGTTTACAATTCTCATTGACGTTCATATTCGTTACAGAGGCGAACTTTTACACCAACACATCCATAGCATTCAGGGGACGTTTCTGCATTATATATACACTGCACACTAGCTTAGGCCCGTGCCTTCGCACCAAACGCCTGAAAAACCTCGAAGGTCGAGGGCAGGTAGAGACGTCCATTTTGATATGTCAAACGAAAGAGGTATTAAAAAAAAAAAAAAAAAAACAACCAGGCAACAACCGAATATTCTGCTGTATAACCATCGGATATCCTCCTGGCAGCGCAGCATTAAGAAATGGCTACAAAAAGGAAGCCATCGAGCAGTGCGTTACTCTCCAATGCTTTACTCTTTCCCCATATGAATCCTCTGCCCCTCTATGGTAGTCCGTATTTCCAAGGTGAAAGTTTGACACAAAAACATCATTCAAGTTTTTTTTTTTCGTCTTTGAGAAAATGTGATGATGGGTTCGGGTGGATCAATCCGCCTCACTTTCCTTCCTTTTGGCACCTACAGGAGAAAAAAAATAAAAAGCAAATAACATAACTAAACAAACTCTTTAAATCTTCCATTAATTTAAAAAAAAAAAAAAAAAAAAAAAAAAAAAAAAAACACCACCACAAAGCGGTTCCTCATAACCAGACAACTGAGAAAAACCGAAATTAAGAGACTCCTCCAATGAATAAGCAAAGTGGTGGAAGCCTATAAGGACACTTTGTGAATTTTCACCGTGTGTAGTTGGAGACAAAGTCGCCCAATTACCGAAATTTACACTTGGACCTTCCATTTGGTGGGCAATACACCCAAAAGGGCCAGATAAGACTGTGAAAGTGCGTCTGCCAACCACCAAATAGAGCAAATTGGTGGAAGTCTGCTCCTCCTTTGTTACCAATTTTACAGTGATGAGGGACAGTCTCACTCAAGATGTCTTCAATCATTAAAAGTCTTGTTTACCCCTAGGACCAAATTAATGAAGACTGGCATTTTTCACACCGGTCTTGATGGAGGGGGCCAGGTTAAGTACGAGGCGCCTGATTTATTAAGGGGTGCATTTGTCAGACATAGCAGAAGGCCTTTAGACAAAAACGTCCAGCATCTTACCCAAGGACCACACCTCTAGAATAACCTGATGTTCAGACAGCATCAGAGTTATGGAAAAAAAAGAAACTTTTGAACATATACTTGGGTTAGGTCAATAAAATGAGATTAGTGCGAGTCCAACACCCACTGAGTAGCCGGCTGAAGGGTCTGGAACATGGTGTTGCGTTCATGATTTACTAGGCATAGCTGTGTACATGCTGTAGTGTAGTAGCTCCCTGCAGCCCTCTCTTAGTCAAAAGAAAGACCAAAGACCAAGCTGTAATACCAAACACAGCCGCTAACAAACATCATGCACGGTTGAGGATTAAAAAAAAACAAAAAAAAAAAACACTAAAATGTTTATTCTGGGTTGCACCCTAATTGTTCCATGTCAAGACTGAAAACTTGCAGAAGCTGGCACAAGATCTTTAGAGCCTTCTACTGCAGTCTTAAGGTACCGTCACACTCAGCGACGCTGCAGCGATATAGACAACGAGCCGATCGCTGCAGCGTCGCTGTTTAGGTCGCTATAAAGACGTCAAACACCAGCAACTCCAGAACGATGCAGGAGCGATCCAGTGACGTAACAGCGACTCACTTATCGTTCTCGCTGGTTGTTTGCTCCATGTAAAACATTTCTGGCATTGTTGCTTTTGCTGTCCCACATGACGAATCACGCCAACCTGACGACCAAGTAAAGTTCCGGACTTCTATCTATGACCAGCAATGTCACAGCGGGATCCTGATCGCTGCTGCATGTCAAACACAACGAGATCGCTATCCAGGACACTGCAACGTCACGGATTGTTGTCGTTCTCGCTGTAAAGTTGCTCAGTGTGAAGGTACCTTAAGTCTGTGCAATCAGGTCTGTGCAATTTACAAACACTACTTTGCTTGTGTAATAATGGAGAAGCATTTCACCCACCTGCAGGAGACAACACCAGCGCCTGTAGGATATCCGAGAGGGAGATAATGCCAACAATGCTATGTGCCTCATTCACAACCACCAGTCTGTGCACCTAGGAAAAAAGTCACAACAGCTCAGCACACGCACCGTAATGACAAGTTTATTCTAGTATTGGAAGTTGTACATTGCACAAAACATTTTGACATTTACTAATTTATTTATTTGATTTCACCAGCTTTAACGTCCCTCTTGCAATCCTGGCAGTTCAGTCACTGAAGGGAGCCTCCTCTTCTATCCCTGTATTGTCACAAGCTCATTGCTTGATCCGTCCCTTCCTCAGCCCACAATCTACTAAAACTTGTGCATGTCCTCATCTCCCACCTCGATTACTGCAACATCCTCCTCTGCGGCCTCCTCGCTAACTCTCTTGCACCACTCCAGTCTGTCATCAACTCTGCTGCTCGGCTAATCCACCTCTCCCTCCACTGGCTCCCAATTCCTCAACGAATACAGTTCAAACTACTAACACTGATATACAAAGCCATCCACAACCTGTCCCCTCCCTATATCTCTGAACTAATCTCCCAATATCTTCCCTCACGTAATCTCCGATCCTCCCAAGACCTCGTACTCTCCTCCACACTTATTCGTTCCTCACACAACCGCCTCCAAGATTTCTCCCGAATATCCCCCATCCTCTGGAATTCCATGCCTCAACAGGTCTGATTATCCACCACCCTCGGATCCTTCAGACGGAACCTGAAAACCCATCTCTTCAGGAAAGCTTACAGCCTGCAATAACCATTCTCCCGCCATGTCACCGACCACCCGAGCTGCCGCCTCACCAACCACCCGAGCTGCCGCCTCACCAACCACCCGAGCTGCCGCCTCACCAACCACCCGAGCTGCCGCCTCACCAACCACCCGAGCTGCCGCCTCACCAACCACCCGAGCTGCCGCCTCACCAACCACCCGAGCTGCCGCCTCACCAACCACCCGAGCTGCCGCCTCACCAACCACCCGAGCTGCCGCCTCACCAACCACCCGAGCTGCCGCCTCACCAACCACCCGAGCTGCCGCCTCACCAACCACCCGAGCTGCCGCCTCACCAACCACCCGAGCTGCCGCCTCACCAACCACCCGAGCTGCCGCCTCACCAACAGTGCTGCAGCACACCAACCTTCTGTCTCTTCCCCATTATTCTGAAGAATGTAAGTCCGCAAGGACAGGGTTCTCTCCCCTCTGTACCAGTCTGTCACTGTAAATTTGTTTACTGTTAATGATATCTATAACCCTGTATGTAACCCCTTTTTACATGTACAGCACCATGGAGTTAATGGTGCTATATAAATAAATAATAATAAAATTGCTGTTTGAAGGGGGCTGGCTGACTGGCTCTTTTCCATAACTGCCGAATCTCCATCTATTTACTGGCTATGACCCAGAAAGGCGCTTACCTAGCCATTAAAATGAGACACTTATCCAGCCCTTAATCTATGCATTGGCTGTGACAGAAGGATGCCAAGTATTTACATGAGACAGCCAGAAGTTGGTTATTAGACAGCCCTATTTGAAAATTCAGAACTTAGTTTTCCACTTAAGTAGCCACATGAGGCTTTGTCTTTTGCAGAATAAGTTTGTTTTTTTTCTCCACCATTCTCTGGCTTGATGAAGCCAGAGCTGGCAATAAAATAAGGGGGTGGGGGAAATTGAGGGAAAACAAGCAGGTGGGAAGGTGTATATCGATTTTCGACCCCGCCATGAAGCCCCGAGCAGTGGGACTTGGTTTGAACAGTCATCCTGTGCTGACAGTCCCTTTCAAATGCGTAATGTTGAGATACAAATCATGTAGTTAAAAATAACTTAAGAGGTTTTGCCTCACAAGAGGCATAAAAGAATATTCATAGAACCCTACGCCTCCATCTCCAGATCCAGGATTCCCTGATCCCTTTTTCTGGGCATACTCATAGGATCCCACACCTCCAGATCAGGGGTTCCCTGATCCCTTGCCGTGGGCATATTCATAGGATCCCAAGCCTTCATCTCCTGATCAGGGGTTCCCTGATCCCTTGCCGTGGGCATATTCATAGGATCCCACGCCTTCATCTCCTGATCAGGGGTTCCCTGATCCCTTGCTGTGGGCATATTCATAGGATTCCACGCCTTCATCTCCAGACTGTGGTTCCCTTATCCCTGGCTGACGTCAAACCACCAGTGAGTGGAGAGGTGGTCGCGCATGTGCCGACTCTCTCCAGTGATTGCGGTGGGAGTTTCGGCTACAGAGCTTTGGCTCGGCAGCAATGAATGGACAGATTTGCACTCGCGCTGTCACCACTCACTGGTGGTTTTGGACTTGCTTGAATGATGGGAGAATCAGTGAACCCCTGTTCCGGATATAAAGTGTGGGCCCTGGAGGTTGGACCGGCATCTACCTGACATACGGCACAGTAGTATGGTAGTAACCAATAGGCTTTTATCCGGCATGGTCACTACATGTATCCATCTTGTTAGCACCTTATACAGGCTTTATCTATGCACATTTATAACCCTAAGGAGCTGCCCTCCATAGATGTCAGGTGTGTGAGCGGTTGTCCGTCGGAATTCTGCACCGCAACCTCCACTTTACATCACTGGGGTCTGTCTGCATCCTGCTGTATATTGGTATAGTGACAAGGTATTGCCAAGTATGACTGCTTTTTTTCTCTGAGCGCCTATGGATGTTCCCTAGATGTTCCTCAGACAAGGTCTTTCTTCATTTTAGGTTGCTTGAGGTGATAACCATGTCAGTGCACCATAGCATTTATGGCGTTCACTGTGCAGTAAGACAAACCAGCCTGCTGATGCCAAACAAAAATCCCTTTCCCCCCCTTTCAGACAGAAGAGCTGTATAAGGTTTGCTGTCATTTACATATTCGGAGACCTTTCACCATTAACCCTATGAGGACAAGTGGTGCAATCCTTACCTCTGCTCTGACTATTCGGTCCACTATAGTCTCCAGTGTTTCTAGCTTATTGCATTTTACTACACCCTCGAAATACTGTGAGCGGTGTTCCAGCGCCTGTGTCACCGTGATGTCCAAGTTGTTATAGGTTTTCTCAGCAGCAAGGTTCTGAAAATGAAACATGCATCCGTCAATTAAAAGTACGATTAATTATAAAGGACTGTATAATACGCCCATTGTACATAACACACATGAACCAGTGGGAGACCCTCCAAACACAGACCCCCTGTAATCATACACAACAGTCACTATGGCAGTGACAGACAGCTGCGGGCCGAGCTCCGCTTCCCCTTTAATTACGTCACTGTATACATTAACATAGTAAGTAAGGCCGAAAAAAAGACATTTGTCCATCCAGTTCAGCCTATATTCCATCATAATAAATCCCCAGATCTACGTCCTTCTACAGAACCTAATAATTGTATGATACAATATTGTTCTGCTCCAGGAAGACATCCAGGCCTCTCTTGAACCCCTCGACTGAGTTCGCCATCACCACCTCCTCAGGCAAGCAATTCCAGATTCTCACTGCCCTAACAGTAAAGAATCCTCTTCTATGTTGGTGGAAAAACCTTCTCTCCTCCAGACGCAAAGAATGCCCCCTTGTGCCCGTCACCTTCCTTGGTATAAACAGATCCTCAGCGAGATATTTGTATTGTCCCCTTATATACTTATACATGGTTATTAGATCGCCCCTCAGTCGTCTTTTTTCTAGACTAAATAATCCTAATTTCGCTAATCTATCTGGGTATTGTAGTTCTCCCATCCCCTTTATTAATTTTGTTGCCCTCCTTTGTGTACTCTCTAGTTCCATTATATCCTTCCTGAGCACCGGTGCCCAAAACTGGACACAGTACTCCATGTGCGGTCTAACTAAGGATTTGTACAGAGGCAGTATAATGCTCTCATCATGTGTATCCAGACCTCTTTTAATGCACCCCATGATCCTGTTTGCCTTGGCAGCTGCTGCCTGGCACTGGCTGCTCCAGGTAAGTTTATCATTAACTAGGATCCCCAAGTCCTTCTCCCTGTCAGATTTACCCAGTGGTTTCCCGTTCAGTGTGTAATGGTGATATTGATTCCTTCTTCCCATGTGTATAACCTTACATTTATCATTGTTAAACCTCATCTGCCACCTTTCAGCCCAAGTTTAAGATATCGTTTGGCCTCTGGAGTCCCAGCGCCATTGTTAACTTCCATGGAAAGCCCACCAGTTACAATGGGCACCGTGTTGTGTGTTTACCGTGTGGTGGTGATGCTGGGAATGTACATGGTTACTCCAGCACTACGTACATCCATATCAGGAGGCGAGCAGGGCCGGGGACGTCACGTCTTCCGATACCTACTGGGACAGGGGCATGATCGCCGGGCAGCAGTAGCCATGATATTGGCCCAATATGGACGTGAGCGGACACACGTCTTGTTACGTGACCGCTGCAGCCAGTGGTCACCGACTGCCTGCAGCCTTTACCATTTTATAGGAGTGAAATTCCACTCTGACAGAATATGGATGATCAGCGGCCGCTGACTGCTGTGTCACGTAAGCGCTGCAGCCAGTCCTGCGAGCGCCAAGAGGCCCAGTGCTGACACCGCAAGTGCAGGGTTTAAGCTGCTCTTATTTTACTTGGGGGGGACTCGGCATTTAAGAAGGGGGTTGTCCAAGTAGGGGCCATCCCCACTAACAATTCTACTACTTGAATAAGATTACCTCAAATAACAGTATATGGATTCCTATAAGGCAGTGACAATTAACACTGCACTGCCAGGCAAAGCCCCCAGACCATGCACTGGACGTAAAAGGGAGAGTTTCCAGAAGTGTCACTTTAAGGCCATGTTCACACAGTGCGTTTTTTACCGCGGAAACGCAGCGGTTTTGCCGCTGCGGTTCCGCGGCTGTTTTCCATGCAGGGTACAGTACACTGTACCCTATGGAAAACAGGACCCACTGTGCACATGGTCCTGAATTGAAAAAAAAAAAAACCGCACTGATTAGCTGCGGTAAAAAAGAAGTACCATGTCACTTCTTTTTGTAAAACAGCAGCGGTTCTGCACCCATAGACCTCCATTGTGAGGTCAAACCCGCAGTAAAACCCGCAGATCAAAAATAGATCTGCGGGTCTTATTGCGGTTCGTGGTGCAGAACCGCTGCAGCAGGAAGTGCGGGGAAGCGGGCGGAAGTGCGTGGGTGGAGTGTGGCTGCCCCGATCCCACCCCCCCATGCTCCGATGCCCCTCCCCCGTGCTCCGATGTCACCCCCCCGTGCTCCGATGCCCCCCCCCCGTGCCCTAATCTCCCCCCCTTATACTTACCCGGCCTCCCGGTGTCCGTCCGGCCGTCTTCTCCCTGGGCGCCGCCATCTTGCAAAATGGCGGGCGCATGCGCAGTGCGCCCGCCGAATCTGCCGGCCAGCAGATTCGTTACAAAGTGCATTTTGATCACTGAGATATAACCTATCTCAGTGATCAAAATAAAAAAAATAGTAAATGACACCCCCCCCCCTTTGTCACCCCCATAGGTAGGGACAATAAAAAAAATAAAGAATTTTTTTTTTTTTTTTTTTTCACAAAGGTTAGAATAGAGTTAGGGGTAGGGTTAGGGGTAGGGTTAGGGTTAGGGTTAGGGGTAGGGTTAGGGGTAGGGTTAGGGTTAGGGGTAGGGGTAGGGTATTTTCAGCCATTTTAACCCTAAAAAAATTCCTAGAAAACACACAGACTCTGGCTAGAAAACTGCATCAAAAAATGCATCAAAAAACGCATCAAAAAAGGACCAAAAAAGGACCCAAAAAAGGACCTGCGTTTTCTGCCAAGAGCTGCAGTTTTTTTAAAAAACAGTCCTGAAAAAAAAAGGATGGAAATCAGGAACGTGTGAACATACCCTAAGACGTTAGCCCAACTTAGGGCGCTATCCAGCAGGATTCATAAATGAGAAAAGTGAGTGAGAAAAGTAAGGACTGAGCCTACAGTGTATAGGAAAGTACATTATCCCAGCAAAGTATAAGAGTAAGCCTGACTACAGAAGCAGAAATGTGAAAAAAAATTATAATATAATATATATGAAGCAGTGTATACTTACAATGACATCAAATTTGGAATAAATATCCACTACTTTACCTGAAATGAAGAAAAGAAAAAAAAAAAATGGTTATAGAGGCAAGTCTAACATGTCTCGCTGAACAATATTATGAAGATTGACTCAGTGTTCGCATTGTTACTATTCTGTTTGGTCCTGTACAGACTGGGCCATAATTACTGTTTTATGTGTAAGTTGAACATCCAGAACTTAAAGTCTGGCTCGGCCACGGGACCCCTGACCCGAACATAACTTCACGGAAATCTATGAGGCTATTATTTCAGGGGGAAGTGCCAAATCCAAAGTGTGATCAGGCCTTATTGTTAGAAATGAAAAGTAAGACCTTTGGGAAGGAGGAAAATGATTTTCAAACACCTGACAGATTTAATACTGCAGAAATATCTAATAAAAAAGCTGTACTGAGAATCAATGACAACTAAGGCATCTCAATTTCTGTTTAAAAAGCAGGTAAAATGATGGAAACATGAGAGAGTCATATTCATCATGTGATGGCACTACACTGCCATCATTGTCAGTTTTCTGTCCCTATAACGAGGCAGAAACATTCAACATGTATTTAACAGCTCTCTGGTCCAGGCAGCGCAGGATTAACCCATTCTTCCCCGTTATAGGCTGAAATACAAGCAAAGATGTGAACACCGTATAACTGCACAAAACGCTCAAAATCAGGAATCTGTTTTGCTGGGTATGTGGCCTTGGTATGTCTTGTATCAATATTGCACATCGATGTGAATGATGATGACTTCACGGACCAGCAATGCAGCCTCAGGCATTGGACCTGTCACCACAAGCACTAATTACCAAAGTCTAAAAAAGGATATTTAAAAAAAAATAAAAAAAAAATAAAATATATATATATATATATATATATATATATATATATATATATATATATATATATATATATATATATATATATATATATATATATACACCGTATATACTCGAGTATAAGCCGACCCGAGTATAAGCCGACCCCCCTAATTTTGCCACAAAAAACTGGGAAAACTTATTGACTCGAGTATAAGCCTAGGGTGGAAATGCAGCATTTACCGGTGAATTTCAAAAATAAAAATAGATCATTATTTCCCCATAGCTGTGCCATATAGTGCTCTGCACCGTTCATATTTCCCCATAGGTGTGAACCATATAGTGCTCTGCACCGTTCATTGTGCCCCATAGATGTGCCATATACGGTGCTCTGCACCGTTCACTGTGCCCCATAGCTGTGCCATATGCGGTGCTCTGCACCGTTCATTGTGCCCCATAGATGTGCCATATACGGTGCTCTGCACCGTTCACTGTGCCCCATAGCTGTGCCATATACGGTGCTCTGCACCGTTCACTGTGCCCCATAGCTGTGCCATATACGGTGCTCTGCACCGTTCATTGTGCCCCATAGCTGTGCCATATACGGTGCTCTGCACCGTTCACTGTGCCCCATAGCTGTGCCATATACGGTGCTCTGCACCGTTCACTGTGCCCCATAGCTGTGCTGTGCCATATACGGTGCTCTGCACCGTTCACTGTGCCCCATAGATGTGCTGTGCCATATACGGTGCTCTGCACCGTTCACTGTGCCCCATAGCTGTGCTGTGCCATATACGGTGCTCTGCACCGTTCACTGTGCCCCATAGCTGTGCTGTGCCATATACGGTGCTCTGCACCGTTCACTGTGCCCCATAGCTGTGCTGTGCCATATACGGTGCTCTGCACCGTTCACTGTGCCCCATAGCTGTGCCATATACGGTGCTCTGCACCGTTCACTGTGCCCCATAGCTGTGCTGTGCCATATACGGTGCTCTGCACCGTTCACTGTGCCCCATAGCTGTGCTGTGCCATATACGGTGCTCTGCACCGTTCACTGTGCCCCATAGCTGTGCTGTGCCATATACGGTGCTCTGCACCGTTCACTGTGCCCCATAGCTGTGCTGTGCCATATACGGTGCTCTGCACCGTTCACTGTGCCCCATAGATGTTCCACATAAATTTGTGCCGCCGCTGCCGCAATAAAGAAAAAAAAACACATACTCACCTCCCTTGATTGCAGCTCCCGGCGTCTCGTTCCGGCGCCTCCATCGTCCCGGCGTCTCTGCTCTGACTGATCAGGCAGAGGGCGCCGCGCACACTATATGCGTCATCGCGCCCTCTGCCTGATCAGTCAGAGAGCAGAGACGCCGGGAAGATGGAGGCGCCGGCCGGGAAGATGGATCGGCGCCCGGCGGCTGGAACGTGGACAGGTGAATATAACATACTCACCTAGTCCTGGCGATCCTCACGCTGTCCCCTCCTGTCTTCGGTGCCGCAGCTTCTTTCTCTATCAGCGGTCACCGGCACCGCTGATTAGAGAAATGAATAAGCGGCTCCGCCCCTATGGGAGGTGGAGCCGCTTATTCATTTCTGTAATGAGCGGTCCCACGTGACCGCTGAAGAGAGGAAGAAACTGCAGCGCCGAAGCCCGTGGGACGGCAGGGACAGCGCGAGGATCGCTGGGACTAGGTAAGTATGCCTCAGCGCCCTCACCCGCCGACCCCACCGCTACCGTGACTCGAGTATAAGCCGAGGGGGGCACTTTCAGCCCAAAAATTTGGGCTGAAAATCTCGGCTTATACTCGAGTATATATATATATATATATATATATATATATATATATATATATAATATATATATATATATATATATATATATATAGTCTTTCCATATTTAAAACGAATTTCAATTCAGTTAGATTTTTTTTTTCTAACAGAATGGTAGCAAACTATACCACCAACAGGGAGAGGCGATTTACAAAACCTAAAGTGGATGACAAATGAGAAGAGACTCCTACAATTAATGACCATAGTATAATAATGAGAACATGCTAATGAGATCGTACCCGACTCATCCACAACTGGCAACGCAGAAACTCGTCGTTCGACAAATATATTCAAAGCTTTGATGATGGGAGTGTGGGGATGTATGAAGGCAATGTTGTGGTATGTTCCTATCCCAAGTTCCTCTAGGTTTTTCTTCATGAAGGCAGGCTTTGGCATTTCTGACACCTGTAACGAGAAACCAATTACCCATTAACAGATCAAACGTGTCAAAGAATGAAAAGAGGAAGAGAAATTATATCTCGATGTTAAGAAAGAAGACAGGGCATTGGAGAGAACCCTAAAGAGTAAGGTGCAGGAGTTTAAGAGCACAACTGCAAAAATGTATTCCACATTAGTAAATTTATCTCTGACAAATTCATAGCCAACTTTTTGGAGATTCATTTATCTGACTAAACTCTCACCAAGGCAGGTTAGTTTATTAGGAGTATGCCTTTTTGTGAGCATTACTGGCCTTTGAGAAGGACACATGCAACACAAGAGCCCCTGTAAATGTAGTCCTCAATATCATCGCTCAGGACAATAAAAAGGTCAACTATGCATACTCCAATATTTAATGCCAAGTACACTTACCGTATTAATTTAAATAACTGTCCACTTAGGTGAATGAGTAATGGTACGAACATTACTATATCATTACTTGTTAAGTAACAGTTACCAATGTGGGTTGGTGTTTAGGATTTCTTCTCATTAAAACAAACTCCTATTGCAGTTACTGATTATGATTATACATCCCCTGTTTCACAGACATAATGAAGGAAATTAAAGCGCATTCTAATCAATTATCTTACTTAGGACAATCAGTATGTCTCCACATCAGGCAGAGATGCCACTAGGTGTGTGTGTGTGTGTGTGTGTGTGTGTGTGTGTGTGTGTGTGTGTGTGTGTGTGTGTGTGTGTGTGTGTGTGTGTGTGTGTGTGTGTGTGTGTGTGTGTGTGTGTGTGTGTGTCTCAAGATGGGGGCTTAAAAGGAAATCTGCTGTATATAAAAGTACAGTGCAAAGTGTGGGAGATAAACAGGTTTGGTGAAAAAGTAATAATCACTTGATTGCATCTTTAAATGTCCCCCATGTTTTGACAGCTGAAACAAAATTATAAAAAATAAAATTAAAAATACACGCAACACGAAACAAAAACAGAGGATGGATTCTGATATATCAAAATGATAAGAGGAGAAAATAAAGTGCTCATGAAAAATTTCAAATCTTCCAGATAGCATGGCACATAAGAGTTAGGACTTATCACACCAGCGCCAAATACATTACGCCATGTTAGAATGCCAATTGCATAGCTTATAATTTATGGAGGATGAGGTCATATAGGATGTCACAATATTCATGATCCTGAAAACCTTTTTCCTCCTACATTGTTACGAGCCAAGCCAACAGTTAGAGAGCCCTTTAAACAAACACGTTGTTTCTAATCGCACTGGCAGAATTATAAAATGCAGCTCTGGGCAGTAATACAGGTAAGGCTACTTTCACACTAGCGTCGGAATCTCCCCGTCGCAGTGCGTCGGGCCGAGATTCCGACGCTAGCGTTTGATGCGCTGCACAACGGAGGCATTTCTCCGGCGCATCCGCTGCCCCATTGTGAGGTGCGGGGAGGTGGGGGCGGTGTTCCGGCCACCCATGCACGGTCGGAAAAAGCGGTTTGTCGGCAGCAAAAAAACGTTACATTTGACGTTTTTTGCTCCCGGCGGTCCGCCACAACACGGCGCAACCGTCGCACGACAGTTGCGACGTGTGGCACTGCATCGCAATGCATCGCTAATGTTAATCTATGGGGCAAAAACGCATCCTGCAAACAACTTTGCAGGATGCGTTTTTTGCCATAAACGACGCATTGCGACGTACTGCAAAAACGCTAGTGTGAAAGTAGCCTTACAGTGAATTACCTGGGTAAAAGTTGTCACTTTGTTGAATACACTTCGCTAGGAATATACAAGTAGTTACAGTGGCATCTAAAAGTCTGGGCACCCCTGGTTAAAATGACTGATATTGTGAGTAGTTAACCAAGTTTAAGATCAAATTACCTCTAAAAGGCCTAAAGTTAGAGATGGCATATTTCCTTTGAAACAATCAGCGTCAGAAGCAGGGCTGTGAAGTCGGAGTCAGAGTCCATTTTGGTGAAGTAGGAGTCAGTGTACAATGGACTGACACAGACTCCTAAAATAAGTATTAAATTATCTCTCCATAGGAAGATAACGTAGGAATGATGGTCCCAAATGAGGAAGGTCCTTGTTATATGCAGATACTGTTTATGCACAATTCAATATTCAATAAAATGTGGCATATTCACCAAAAAAGTTCCAGAACAAGGAAAATGGAAATAATTCCTAAATAGTAGGGGCGCCGTCCCGGCCGCTGACAGACACCCCTCTTGGAGTGTGCCAAGCTTCCACGTGCAGGCAGTGTCGGCACGCAGTCCGGGATAGAGCCAAAAAAAAAAAAAAAGCTGACGTTGAAAAGAGCATGGCTTCTACAAATGGATAATGATTCTAAACACACATCAAAATCCACAATAGACGACCTCAAAAGGAGGAAGATGAAGGTTTTACAAATGGCCCTCACAGTCCCCTGATCTGAACATTGAAAATCTGTGGCTAGACCTCAAAATAGCAGTGCATGCAAGACGACCCAGGAGCATCACAGAACCGTGAGAATTTTCCAAGGAAGAATGGATGAAAATCCTTCAAAACAAGGAGTTGAAAGACTTTGTTTAAAAAAAAAAAAAAGTTTACAAGCTGAAATACTTTAAAAAAGGGGGTGCTACTAGGTACTAACCATACATGGTGCTTAAACTTTTGCCTTAGCCCATTTTCCCATTTGTAATTTTAAATGTAAAAGATGAAAATTTATTTATATTTTTTTTGCCGAAGATACAAAGAAATATGTCATCTCTAACTTTAGGCCTTTTAGAGATCATTTCATATTCACGTGTGCCCAAACTTTTTCTGGAGTTGCAGTGGATTCCCAGGGCATTTATCACCAAGTCTGAGAGCGCAGGGAGACTTCCAGCTGAGCTAAAGCCATGTGTCCAGACTGATGACGTCTCCAGCCATCACCGCAGATGGTTCCCACTTATAAATAGACAGTAGCAAAAGGAGAGGAAGGTTTCTGCTTTACTTACAAAAAGCTGAAGAAACTTGAGGATTCGCTTGTGGGTAAGTATATAAAGTGCATTCCCGCTGACTGGGTCGATTACTGGTAATCTGTGGATTTTGTTCTTGATGAGTGAATACACTGCATCGTATAGGCTGCGTGGGAAAGAAACACGGACATTACATCACAGGCAACGTGCAGCGTTAAGGGATAGAGAACATACTAACAATTACACAGCTCTATGCAGTGTGTAAACAAGGAATCGCAGCGGTCATGTTCCGCCTGAGCCGGTAGGAACACTGATATATTTTTATTTCTTCCCAGTTGGACAAAATGGATTTTTTTTTATTAAAAAGGTTAGGACCTCAATTGGGCCATTTGTAAGAGTAATAAAAACACAATAGACTACATATTTAACCATTATTTGGGGATATTTATAAAAAAAAAAAAAAAAAAAAAAAAAAAAAAAAAAGAGTGGCTACCTTGCATCTGGAGTTATATTCACCAAAGGCTTGAAGGTTTCTTGCAAATACAATTCTGTAGAAAAATAGTTTAAAAAAAATTAAGAAATAATTTCAGAATTAAAAAAAAAAAACAAAACACATACATACATACATACATACATACATACATACATAGAGTCACGACCAGACTTCTACCAGATTGTGAATAAATCCAGACTTCGCACATTACTAATCGGAAGTCTCGTCGTCTTAGACACTTTGAAGTAGCAGCAGTTGCACTAACCAAATGTGTTAATTAATGCAGTGTAAAGGAAATGCTAATCTGGATTGTCAACTTTATCAGCTTTAAAACCCAAAGAAAATACTGTATATATATTACCAGACTAAATTTCCCAAGGCAACTGTGGAAATTAAAACTTATGATAAGGTAATGGTTCTTACCCCTCCAGGTCTCAATCTTGTGCTCCTCCAATTCATATATTTGTACCTAGGGTAAGAAGAAGATCAGATTATTTAATAATCCATTATTTATACAGCACCAACATATTCTACCGGGGTGTTCACCGCCAGTAATAATCCTCAGCATGTCGTCCCCTTGTGCCTCAGTCGCAGTGGGCGATATAGGTACAGGTGAGAGGAAATTACATGGATTGGCGGTGGCACTACGTAGTGTAAGTGACGGTACTTACCATTGGAGACTTGTAGTATCGATGCAATATATTGATGAAATCTGTAATAGTTAACATTCCTGAAATAAAGCACAACAGGATTAGGCGAAATCTACTAAGTCCACGTGCGACATCTCCAGGTAATGTGTTTTCTGCAGACTGGCGGAGGCCCTGTTCTTGTAGTACAGAGCTGGAGGCAGGGTACTGAACCATATCCTGGGTTATTGTGTATGTGTTCCTTCATATAAAGGTTATATTGGTGTTAAAAGTACTAATTTTATATAAATTATAAAAGCGAGTATCTGACATACGTGCAAAAATTGTATAATAGATCTTCTAATGCAATGGATCTCTACACCGGTCAAAACTGTCCATGCAATAGGACATGAGATGACCAGTTGTCCTAGTCACCTCCATGTCCTAGAGATGAGGGAATTAAATGTTAGAAATTTTGTCACCAAAATTTAGATTTGCTAGAATAAGAAGGGTGTGTAAAAAAAAAAAAAAAAAAAAAAAAAAAGGTACACCAGTTGGTATTTTGTGGTTTCTTTAGACCCAGGAAAAGGAACATCATTCTCCTTAGCCTTCCCTGTATTTCTCCTGTCGCTGGTACTCTGACTGGCACCTGTCTTTGCAGGCCTCCAATGCTGCAGTTAGTCACTGGGTCCCATGGTGTCATGTAGGGCATGACACGTTAGGGAAGTTAATTTTCTGTCACACCCCACGTGATGACATGGGGCCTAATAAAGAATGGCAGCAGCAGAGGCTCCGAAAGAAGACAACCGAAGAAAGGGGACCCAATCAGAAAATTGGAGGTGGCGGAGGAAAGGATCTGAATGCGCTTTTTTGTTTAACCCCTTCACAGTAGAGTACAGTGGAGTGTAGCTTTAAGCTGGTGACCTAACGCATGGGGCTGGACACTGCTAGCCATCAGTAAGGCAGCGGGGTTAGGGCACGCGCTGAGGTAACACACGACTACCTCCATGCCTACGGACAGTCTTGGTCTTTGCTGAAGAGATCTTTATATAGACGTCTTCGCATCTTTTTCCAAGGAGCTCTCCAATCCTATTTCAGATCGCTGGAGGAGAACCGCATGTAACCCATCTCCATAGCAGAACCTTACACTTCCCGCAGATGTGCAGCAGTGTGTGAAATGAGGTCTCGCAGGCTGACTTTCTATACAGTCCAATTAAACAGTAACTATTCTTAAAGACGTCTTCCTGTTTTTCCCCAGACTGGAGCAACCAGATCAATTCATTCATTAAGCAGCTTGATATTCTTTACTGTTCTCTGCTGCCATTACAGAGAAGCCTGTGCATCGACTCAAGGCCCAACTGGATGGAAAAGTGGTCTTGTAAGATGGCGCTGGCTCTGTGTGAACCGCACAATACCCAAGCTAAATGCTGCACTGTCCCATAGTAGCTCGGTGCGACGGCCATTTCTGTAGGGTAGGCACTAATGCACAGTGCATAAGAATGGCCATGCTACACAAATAGCTATGCTACCAGCGCAGCATGCAGTGCACTGACGGTACGCCAAACTCTGGGTAAGAGGTTTTTTTTTCCCCCAAAGAGGTGGGACATGTCAATGTACAGTATATAGTCAAAGCTGGGTAATATTGCAGACTGATGTAGGGTGGGCTTCTTCCTGGGATCTCTGCCCACCATTTTGCTTATTGGGGGGGCTGCATGGTTTCTTCTTGTTCATTGTAGCTATTGCTGAAGGAAACTGACCACATCTCTAGTCTATAGTCAGCCGAGGGGCTCAGGTGCAGAAGACCTCCGAGGCGCTGAACATGCCCTAAACAGGCATAAGGAAAAGGGCTGTGTGATAACGGGGGTCCCAGCACAGGGGGCAGCAGTCTCCAAAACCGATATCACTACAGAAGTCAGCCCCACAGCATGCCAAAGAAAGATAGCTGCTGCAGGACCACCCGCAAAAGTACTTAGAAGCCCCTTTTATTCTATTGGCAGCCAGAAGTAGAAAATTAGTAAGATTTCACTGTGTTCTAGAAAACGTCAGTAAGAACAGTTTCCTGGTTTCAGAAAACCTCTGTCCCCTCGCCATAACAGGTTCATAAAACCCCCCCCCCCCAAAAAAAAAAAAAAAACCACACACAACAAAAGGGATCAGAATTACTGCCAAATGGGAATGTAGTGTGGCGCTCACCTACAAAACTCTGGTTTTTTGTTTCCCATAATGGCGCAGCCCTTACGCCATTAGCTACCAGCGCGAAAAAGGCCTTCTTTACCTGCAGAGGGGAGAAACACACGTGAGCTTAGGTTTAGGTTGGGTTTATACCCAAGGTCAAGAAATCTGTTTCATGTTTTAGGGAGACAAACTGAATTTATGTCCAATATATATATATATATATGTTATATTCTTGCATTTCTCTTAGGCCGGGTTTACGTCTGCACACGGGAATTGTTCCATTTTTAAAAGGAACAGATCAATGAAATTCATGTCCAAAGCGGAATAGTTGCATAACTGAATACTATGGTTTCCATCGGGGCTCAGTTATGCGACAATCCTTTATACAGAAGGCACAGCAGGACCATTCGGAAACCTGGCATGTAACAAGCGACGCTGATAATAATCACTGGCCCCCACCGCCTCGTATTCCATCACTTATGAGAACCCAGATTACAGTCCTAGGGCTCAGAGGTTCTTTGGTACACAAGGTGCTGCAGTTAGCGCTCTGCCTTATATCTGGCTCCTTAGAAGCAGGCGCCTATACCAGTGTGACAACTGTCATATCACAGTGTAAATGTAAACTCTACCAATGTAAAAATTAAAGGTGTAGAACATGGCATCCCCGACATTTAGGTCCATCATTAGTCTTTCCCCAACAGTAAGGCCAGAAACCTCATCTCCTTATAGACATCGGCACGTTCTTAGGAGAACTTAGGCCAAGTGCACACGTTGCAGAATTGCCGTGGAAATTTCTGCAGCAATTCTGCAACTCCCTGCTGTGGGAAATACAAATGCGGAATTGGCATGCGTATTCCCGCTAAACACTAGGGTTTTGCAAGCGTAATTAGCTTGCAGAATGCTTGAGTTTTCCAAGCGATCTGTAGCATTGCTTGGAAAACTGATTGAGAGGTTGGTCACATTTGTCAAACATAGTGATTGACAAGTGTGACCAACTTTTTACTATTGATGCGGCCTATGCAGCATCAATAGTAAAAAGTTTTTTTTAATTATTAACATTAAATTAAAAAAAAAAAAATCGTGATATTCTCACCTTCCGGCGGCCCCCGCAGCCTTCCCGATCCTCGCGATGCTCCCAGCAACTCCCGTTCCCAGTGATGCCTCGCGACAATGACCCCAAATGATGTAGCATCACGCGAGACCGCTACGTTATCACAGGTCATTGTTGCAAGGCATTACTGGGAACGGGAGCATCGCTAAGGCCTGGATCTGAGGGATGTCAGAAGGTGAGTATATAACTTTTTTAATTTTAAGGGCCTGAGGAGAGTCTCCTCTCCTCCACCCTGGGTACTGTCCGCACACGATCCGCTTACTTTGCACATGGTGGGCATAGTCCCATGTGGGAAGCGGATCAATGCATTCCTATGTGTGCGGAATCACCACTATTTCGCACAAAGAAAGAGCATGCTGCGTATTTTTCCGCGATGCGATTCTGACGCGGGTTGCGTTTTCACTGCAAAAACGCATATAATCCGTAACATGTGCACATAGCCTTACAGGTATATTTCAGCACTGTGGTAGCAGAGCATGTACACACCAGTAGGATATTGGCCAGGTGGGCAGTCATCTCATGGACCTCAGTGATAACTAGTGCAGACCCAAAGCCAGCACAACTTTCAGGTGGGATGTCCAGGCTGGGGCTTAAGAGGTTGTCCACTACTTTTACATTGATGGCCTATTCTAAGGATAGGCCATCAATGTGTCATCAATGTGGGATCAGCCAGGATCAGACACCCGGCACCCCCGCCGATCAGCTGTTATCGGTGTCAGCGGCAGCCAGAAGTACTCGCTCGTGGAGATGGTCTCCACTTGTAATGGCCGGGACTTGGTACTGCACATCTGCATCCTATTCATCTCTATAGTAGGCGGATGTGTAGCACCCCGCGCATGTGTAGCACCCCTCAGCAGCCTCTACAAGTAGATTGCCAGCTCCAAAAGTGAGAACTTCCGTATGGCCGTGAAATGCTCACTTTTTGCCTTCTGCGTTCGTGCCATAGACTCCCGGTGTTTGCATGGTCAGATGCCACATTTAGCTTCCCCTTGCAGAGCTCCTACATCCTCCATTCTGCTACTTAATGAAATGTCCGAGTAGTAGGGCCCGTACAAATCAACAATTTCCATCTAAACTATATCGCTCTGAGGTTTTTCCGTGCATCGACTTCTCATATAAAATAGCAAATCTCTTGGGCTAACAATGCTGACTGGCCGATCAATAGCAACAGTCAGTGCGGTAAAGTATCGGCGCCAGGTAATAAGACCACCTCTAGGCTGTATGACGCCAAGTATGGAGGTACTGCAGTTCTGACCAGTTAAGTGGACTGTAATTAGTACCAATTATTCCTTTAAGACTGGTTTGTTCTGTACATGAAACGATTATACTGGTCAGGGGTTTCTCCTCTATAAAGAATAACAGGAAGGATGCAGACTAAGTCTTCAAGGAACGGAATTCCCTTTGCTGGATTTTAATAATTCTTCAAAGCCGTGTGCAGACTGTAAGCTGCAGGCCGGGGCGCTGCATTCTCTCCAAGGCAGCTTTGTATTTTCTCTTTTATTAATTCCTGTGTTTTGGTCGGTTTATGGGTCAAAGTTTATATTATGTCTGATGCTGACATTTAACCACAAGAAGAAAAAAAAAGTGCTCTTATCCAGCCACATTTCTACTATTTGTGGGATACCGAACATTCCTTCTGCAGACAGGACCGACTCATAACATCGGAATTATTACATAAAGGTCTGTGTTGAGTTCATTAGTTCCTGGCAGATTGATTGAATGGATTTTCTTGTAAATCATCCTGTTTTGTTTTTTTGTTTTTATTACCCATCCTTAGTATGTGTAAACATTGTGCAGGGCGGACCACCATTTGGTAGTCGCTGCTGGTAGTTCAGCGGTCACTAAACTGTGTGATACTGTGGCGGTTCGCTCAGCGCACACTATTCATCCAGCCACCACCGGAGCAGATGACAGCCGATCAGTGGGGGGTGTTGGACCCCAACTTACCTGATATTAAGGATACGTCACCAATAGGAGAGTATAGGAAAACCATTTTTTATGAGCGCGAGATTTAATTTCTGGACCCAGAAACCAGACACAAACAAAAATTGCCGAGTCACTAAGGCTACTTTCACACTAGCGTCGGATTCGGCCCGTCGCATTGCGTTGGGCCAAGATTCCGACGCTAGCGTTTGTTGTGCTGCACAACGGAGGCAGCGGATGCATTTCTCCGGCGCATCCGCTGCCCCATTGTGAGATGCGGGGAGGTGGGGGCGGAGTTCCGGCCGCGCATGCGCGGTCGGAAAAAGCGGTCCGTCGGCTGCAAAAAACGTTACATTTAATATTTTTTGCTCCCGGCGGTCCGCCACAACACGGCGCAACCGTCGCAAGACGGTTACGACGTCTGTCAATGCGTCGGTAATGTAACTCTATGGGGCAAAAACGCATCCTGCAAACAACTTTGCAAGATGCGTTTTTTCCCCTAAATGACGCATTGCGACGTATTAAAAAAAACGCCAGTGTGAAAGTAGCCTAAGAAATCTCTAGACATTATGTACACTGTTCATGGATGCACAATCTGCTGCGCCATTCAACGCCTCCTGGCTGCAAAACAGGGAGAAAATGGGAAATACAAAAGCCCCGGTGTGAGATCAGTAGAGCGTCACACTATTAATGCACATCCAGGATCTGGACACCGGCAGATCAGACCGCTGCACCCATCTCATTCAGGCAAGCGGACCCCCATTATGGCAATACTTGGGAACTCAAGTCTACAGCATCACTATAGAGACTCATTTTTACACTTTTTTTTGTCTCTTCTTACATAATTTAATCGTTAGCCTTTAGTAGAAATAGCAATAACAGGAAAACTCACTTGTAAGGTAGTGTCAAATACAACAAGCTTGGAGCTGGTGGGCACAATGTCATAACACTTGTGGGATTTCATGAAGCGCATGTATATGTCACTCTCCGATTCTTCAACAGCTGGAAGTGAAAAGTCAGAGTCAGTATGATACTTGGATAGAGCCGAGTAATAGCGAGAATCACTGAAAAACCATGATATAGTCATGCTGAACTGTCAGCCGCCATGTTGGAGGACCCCATGTACATAAAACAAACCCACCACCACACATTTGCTTTTCTCTCCCTTTGGCACTGTGGCCCATTTTCGCCTGGACAGATGGTGGAATGATGACCCTGGCAATTAGGTCACCACTCCTACTTAAGTAGATACTTGTATTTCCTAAAGGGGGGGGGGGGGGAAGGAAACTATTCCGGAGCATCTTTTTAGAGTTCTGTTGTCATTCCTCCATAGTGAATAAATTGAGAACTAGATATTACCACTCATTTTCAAAGTGGCGTGTCCACACACACAGCCTAATGGTGCGAGGTCTGATTGGACCGGGCCACACTGTACGGACATCCTCCCAATTGGAGACATGCAGATTATTCTTACATTTTTAGGCAAAATAACCGTTCTAAAAAGTGAGCGAAAACCGATCAATTCATGGATATTACAAGTACTATGGTGGCCCGATTCCAACGCATCGGGTATTCTAGAATATGCATGTCCACGTAGTATATTGCCCAGCCACACACATAGTACATTGCCCAGCCACACAGTATATTGCTGAGCTACGTAGTATATTGCACAGCCCACGCAGTATATTGCCCAGTGACGTAGTATACAGCACAGAGCCATGTAGTATATTGCCCAGTGACATAGTATATTGCCCAGCCAGGTTTGTCACAGGTGAAAAAATAAAAAATAAACATATACTCACCTTTCCGAGGGAGCCCTTGTAGTTCACGGCAGGTTCCGATCCCAGGGTTGGTATTAGCGCAGGACCTGGGATGACGTCGCGGTCACATGACTGACGTCATGGCAGGTCCTTCTGCCACCGGAACCTGCAACGGAAAATGGCGGCCGGCACGAGCTGCAACGGAGGGTGAGCATAGCAGGTTTTTTTTAAATTTTAAACATTTTTTACTATTGATGCCGCATAGGCAGCGTCAATAGTAAAAAGTTGGGGACACACAGGGTTAATAGCGGCGGTAACGGAGTGCGTTACCCGCGGCATAACGCGGTCCGTTAACCACCAGCATTAACCCTGTGTTAGCGGTGACCGGAGGGGAGTATGCGGGCGACAGGCACTGACTGCGGGGAGTAAGGAGCGGCCATTTTCTTCTGGACTGTGCCCGTCGCTGATTGGTCGCGGCAGCCATGACAGGCAGCTGACGAGACCAATCAGCGAATGAATAACCGTGACAGAGACAGAAGAACAGACGGAAGTGACCCTCAGACAATTATATAGTAGATTAACATGTCAGGAGATCTCCTATGGATTGGATATGTCAGCAGATGCTACACGGACATATATACCTTCCCATATCTCTACATTGCAGAAAGGTTGGCCGTCAATATCAGATTAAAGGGGGTTTAAAGTGTAAAACGTGTAATGCAGGCAGTACAATGTATCCCTAGGGAACAGACATAATGGAGCTGCCCACAGAAAACCATCACCGTTCATCTTCTGAAACCTTCCTTCTGTCCACACTGCAAAATGTATTTGACCTGTAGTGTTGAACTGGGCTGCGGGATTTGTACCCTCACATTTCATTATTTTGTGAAAATCTAGACGTGGACCCGACTTGGAGATATGACGACTCTACAGAAGTGTTTTCCCTGCGAAATCCTGAGGTTCACACAAATTCTCACCACCAGCCGGCACAGCCATCTTATCATGAAGTTGGATCAGCCTGTAATCTGATTTTCCACTTGATTTTGAGCATCGTTCCAGATCCAGACCTCCGTGGGACTTTGTGATTTACGTTGATCATTTTTATGTTTTACTGTTCTCAACACATTCTACTATGTAATGAATAAAGATTTGGAACTGGAATCTTTCAGTGACATCTAGGATGTGGGATTTTAGTGTATACATACACATCCTTCTAGATCTCGTAATACACAGATGCTTTAATTTCCCATAATCACTGTACTTTTGACAATTAAGCTAATTAGCTTATTTCCCAAGATATTTCAGTGTGCCCAGAATTTGTTCTCATGGATTTTTCTGTATTTTTGACTAGCAGAACATCCAAAAGGAGAAACAAAAACAGATTAGCAAAATGAGGATTATTTAGGCTAGAAAAAAAAGACGACTGAGGGGCGATCTAATAACCATGTATAAGTATATAAGGGGACAATACAAATATCTCGCTGAGGATCTGTTTATACCAAGGAAGGTGACGGGCACATTCTCTGCGTCTGGAGGAGAGAAGGTTTTTCCACCAACATAGAAGAGGATTCTTTACTGTTAGGGCAGTGAGAATCTGGAATTGCTTGCCTGAGGAGGTGGTGATGGCGAACTCAGTCGAGGGGTTCAAGAGAGGCCTGGATGTCTTCCTGGAGCAGAACAATATTGTATCATACAATTATTAGGTTCTGTAGAAGGACGTAGATCTGGGGATTTATTATGATGGAATATAGGCTGAACTGGATGGACAAATGTATTTTTTCGGCCTTACTAACTATGTTACTGTAAAGGGGATGGGGGAACTACAATACTATGTTATGTATTTAAAAAAAAAAAAAAAAAAAAACAACAACACACACACACACAATACAGCAGACTTACATCTTACATCCAGCGCCTCCGCTGCACCCCATGCATTCCTTTAAGGCTGCTTTCACACATCAGTTTTTTGCCGTTAGGCCCAATCTGTCGCCGTCCACTATAATGGAACCCTATGGCGACGGATTCCTTCTTTTTTCTTAACTGAGCATGCTCCGATTTTGTTAGGATCCAATTAGCTGGATCAGCTAGTCTGATCCGTTGAATGGATCAGTTGCATCAGTTTCACAATCTACGACAGATCCGTTTTTTGTTTTTTTTTCCAACATTTGACGTACTGTGCCCGATGGTAAAAAACTGATGTGTGAAAGCAGCCTTAGAGAACATACACATTGTTAAAATGACAGAGCGCAGAATGCAGTGGTCTGTGCCAGCATCTGCTACAATTTGGTCCCAGATCCCTGGATTACCAAGTTTATAAGGGACGGGGGATACGTACAAGCATTCTTCACTTAAGGACAGGACTAACCCCAACCTGGTTAGTGATTGCTTCATTTTACAATGCACAGCAGATTATACACACTATCAAATGTATACACCCCTATTGGAGAGCGTATTAACTGAACTGCAGCTCCGGGCAGCGGCCATAAACAGTGTGATGGCGCTGTGGTGGCATTAACACCACCCAAAAAAATAAAAAAGCCAGGAGTGGCGTCAGAGGAGTGAAGTGTGAATGGGAGCCAAACAAAATGTCTTTCAATTGATGAATTCAGAACCTGCGGATGGAGGCATTGCACATCTCATCACCATAGATTTTTAATTACCGTAAGTTTCCTTCAGGTCACATGGAAATCATCCAGACCAGAGAGGAAGTCTTCATTTTAGGACAACCTAATAGAATATAGTAATCTCATACATGCCGCTGTGTCACTTCTACAGAAGGAGCAGTACGGCCAGGAATCCCAGCGCTGCCATCTGTCACCTACCAGCCTCAACTCCAGGCATTTTTGTCTCTTCGCGGTTTAATTAAAAAGTAAGAGTTTTGCAATTCCATTGTATTAAAATAAGATCTTGGCAGAGTGACAGCGGAGGAAAACCCAGTCAGCCAAAGCATTAAAACCACTTGGCCAAGCGCTTGTTTACATTAGCCAACCGAGGCCATGAAACGTCGGCCGATTGGCCACATGTACGCGGCTCAGTGGTCATGTAATACCCGTACTGGAGAGAGTAATCGCACGTTCACATTGTAGAAGTGGAGTATTTGCAGTGGACATGCCTTCAAACACACTGCAGTATACAGTACAATGAGAGATTTCTGAATTTTTGTGCAAACGTCGCTTTTTTTCTTGCGAATTTGAACCGAAGCATTTTTTATTTTCCAATTCTGCAGGGAGTCACTTTCAGCATTTTTCACCTATTCAGATATGCAGCATTTATCCTGCCAAGTGTCACATTTTGCAAATTAATCCTACACAGGCCGATGTGCTGCCGAGAGCGAGGTTTGGCAGGCAATATCAGTTTTGCTTAAAAATTATTATTCAGTATTTTGCTTGTTTGTCAGGTCTGTTCACACTACAATATAATATGTCACTTATTCCTGATAATTACCGGTGAAAATGCACGTTGCCTGTTCAGACAAAGCAGCTTTGATTCATCGAGGTCACCAAATCTCTGAAGGTGGGTCCTTTGGCATCTAGCACCAAGGAGTTTGTTGCACTGACTGGTTTCAATGGATCAAACTTCTTTTCCAGCACATCCCACTGAGGCTCAGACACGTGGCAGTGAACAGCGGTCAGCATGGGCACGCTGATTTATATGGCGGCATGTACCCAGATATACTGCAGGCTGCAATGCTGTGTCCTCACATCATACTATTGTGGCCAGCATAACCTTCAGCAGCAAGTGCTACCATAGCTCTGCATACTAGTGACTATAACAAGACCAGTTATTTTGGCGATTCTCTGACCTAGGCAGCACAATATGACTTGTCAAAAATCACCAGATCTTTATAGTAACCCTTTTGTTTCCCTGCTTCTAACACACCATCTTCGAGAATTGATTGGTCATTTGCTCCCCAAGACATGTCAGGAGGGCCGACAGGGCAAGTATGGTCTACATTGGGTTTCCCTTATTCCCATGCATCAGGTAGAATGTTAAATTGATACAAAAACAACAAGAAAATTAAGATCATATCAAGACATTCCAGATTTATGTAGGTTAGGTACAGCGATGGGGGTGACAACAATGCAAGAGAACAGTTTTTATACACAGAAGTATAAATAGTTCAGACCTGGCATGAACATCGTAACCAGCCTGATATACTGTATATGTCTCATACGTCCGCTGAAGAATTCCCTACTGCCTGATCTCCCCAGGGAAGCTTCACTGATCTCCCAAGGGAAGCTTCACTAAACCTAGATGTGGTACAGCCATGAAGGTACGCAGTCAGCCAGCCTCAACCTTTTTATAGATGTGTAGAAGGTACGCAGTCAGCCAGCCTCAACCTTTTTATAGATGTGTAGAAAGAACGATCAGTCAGACCGGAGCAGAAAATTATAGGGTAGTGGGACCAGGGTTGACAAATGTTTACTTGTGGCCTCAATATATAAAGTCACCACTATTCTTAAGTCTATGTATTGTATATATTGAAGATTTTTATAGTTTAGGTTGTATAAACAAAAAAGCCTCAAGAAGAAATTACATTATTTTTTGCACCAAATTTAGAGTAATTCATTATTTTACCTCCTGAAACTTTTCAGAACAAGGTGTCCAAGCAGGAGAGCATTTGCTTTAATAGATTACTATTACTTTGTGTCATAATTTGTGTTATAAGTGAATGCATGTTCTCCCGTGATGTTTTTTTTCAGCATTTTTTTTCTGTGTATTTTTCTGCAGCCAAAACATTGTATTTTACAGAACCAGCAAAGTAAACGAGGTTAAAAAAAAAAAATAAAAAAAAAAAAGAAAAGACTCATTCACATGCTGCGTATTTCACCCCCTTGTGCTTTTTTGAGATGCTGAACATTCTTTGAAATACGCAGCATGCCAATTCGGTCAGCGTTCATCAATTGATGTGAATGGGGAAAAAAAGTCAAGGTTACGGAGGGCTGTGAACTTTTAGATTTGCGGCATTTTACTACAAAGATATATGAATTAAGAAGAGCACATAAAATACCAATCCTAAAATTGTTCTCTTGCTTATGACAGGGGGGGAGAAATGCTGAAGCTGGGAAACCCCACCAATTCAAAGACTGGGCTTCCCATGCACTATGGGGGTCTGACTGGTAGCTGTATTCAGCCATCTCTGGTGGTTCCATCAACAATGATTACAGCTATAGCCATTGCACGGGAACTGCAGAGTACCATTCTTGGGATCAGCGGGGAACCAATAGTTGAAAAAGTTATCACTTATTCTGTAGGTAGGCGATAACCTGCTAAAGTGAGAATAACCCCAAAGTCAATCTGTCAGCAGATTTTTGCTATGTAACAGAGCAGCATGATGTAGGGGCAGATACGTCGCTGGAAACAAACTATAATTTACTAGGCTGTATTTTGCCATTTCAATAAAGTCAGTGTTTTATCAGCAGAAGATTATCACTACAGGACTAGGCATCCTGTGCCTCCTTGTCAACTGCTGTTTAACACCGCCCCAAAGCTGTCACTCAGTGGTGTGGGCGGAGTTACAAACAACTCAGCATTTGAGCACTGCAGCAGAGAAAACCGGGATCACAACTGTTGCACCTGGTAAATTGATACATGCTGGAATACGGATTAAATAACTGGTGACAATTTGCAGCATAATTTGACAGCGTATTTAGAATCTGCAGTGCGGCGTGTGGATGAGATCTGGTTGGATCTCACTCACTTTGGGTCTCCTGAACATACCCTTACTGGACACGAGTCTGCCCTGGTCGCGTGCACACAGGAGCTCAGCAAGTGACAAGACGTCTCTGATGACTAGTGTGGCTAGTCAAGCACTCGTGGGGCCAGCAAGACAAATTTTCATCCTTTGGAAGTAAACAGTGAAGGTTTCCATTGAGTGGCTGCAAGCAGAGCTCTTGCAAATTATGAAGGGCTGATACAGAAAACATTGTATAACTATTAACCCTTTTCATGAAGATGCAATTCTCCTTTAAGAACATCTTAATGACTGAGCAAAGTGTTCAGTCATGGCTGGAGACAGTGAAACCATTCACGGCTACAAGATGGAGTGGCCAAGAGAATTACGGTAGGTTAAATTCCACATATCCCTTCCCAGCTCGGGGTGACAATCTAAAGGTATAAGGCCAGTGTCACAGTCCAGGTACAGACCGGACCCCGGTAGCCTCATATGCCCGGCAGGCAGATCAGGTCAATAAACAGACAGCCGGTCTAGACATGGCAATCCATACAGTTTTGTGACTTTAGTATCAAAAGTAGCACATTTTTAAAGGGAATCTGTCAGGTTTTTTATATTTAATTCGTTAGCAGCATAATATTGGGGCAATTGAGCCCAATTTCAGGGATGTTTCACTTAAGGTACCGTCACACATAACGATATCGTTAACGATATCGTTGCTTTTTGTGACGAAGCAACAATATCATTAACGAAATCGTTATGTGTGACAGCGACCAACGATCAGGCCCCTGCTGGGAGATCATTGGTCGCTGGGGAAAGTCCAGCACTTTATTTCGTCGCTGGATCACCCACGGACATTGCTGAATCGGCGTGTGTGACGCCGATTCAGCGATGTCTTCACTGGTAACCAGGGCAAATATCAGGTTACTAAGTGCAGGGCCGCGCTTAGTAACCCGATGTTTACCCTGGTTGCCAATGTAAAAGTAAAAAAAAAAAAAAAAAACAAAAAAAAAAAAAAACACTACATACCTACATTCCTGTCACATTCCTCAGCGTCAGCTTCCCTGCGTCCCCCAGTGTCAGCGCCAGCCGTAAAGCGAAGCACAGCAGTGACGTCACCGCTCTGCTTTCCGGCAAGCGCGCTTACGCAGAGCAGGGAAACTGAGGCCAGTGGACGCGACAGGAATGTGAGTATGTAATGTTTTTTTTTTTACTTTTACAATGGTAACCAGGGTAAACATCGGGTTACTAAGCGCGGCCCTGCGCTTAGTAACCCGATGTTTACCCTGGTTACCAGGGGACTTCGCATAGTTGATCGCTGGAGAGCTGTCTGTGTGACAGCTCTCCAGCGACCAAACAGCGACGCTGCAGTGATCGGCATAGTTGTCTAGATCGTTGCAGCGTTGCTTAATGTGATGGTACCCATAATTAGGCTGTGTTGTTTCAATACAATCTGTTTTATCAGCAGGAGATTATCTCTGCTAGACTAGGTGTCACATGCAAGCCAGTCAGGCTAATCTGTAACCCCGCCCCTACCACGGATTGGTTGCATCTTGTGTACATTATCAGCAAGCTGCCAATCAGGCGTGTGGGCAGGGTTATACACCGCCTAGCATTTCAAGCACTGCTACCTTTACAGAAGAGAAACGAGGGATTCTATAAAAACTACACCAAGCAGCCCAGTAAGTGACACATCCCTAGAATCAGGCTCTTTGACCCTACAGGATGCTGCTCTGATATTATAGAGCAAAAAAAAACAAAAACTCAGATTGCCTTTAAAAAGTTGCAGATTGAAAACCCTTCCAGAAACCTTACTCCAGGGAGGACTGGTGTGACCTATAAATAATAAATAAGGGGCTTAAAGTTGAATTTTCATGAATCTAAAAACAGCTGGATAAGAAAAGTTGGCTAGAAAAAAACCCAAAGGACTTAGCATAGAAAGTGTCTAAAAACGTATGGAGATTAAGGCAAATACTGAAGGTGGAGAAGCGGCACTGATGAATCTGGGCCTTATATTCACCAAGTAAATAAATCAAAGACTCACAAGTGTCCTGTAATGGGCACGGAGCCATAACGGCGACCATATGTCTGCTCTGCAGGTAACCAGCCAAGGACCAAACATCTCACTGAACCTGCGGATTTAGGTTTTCTATCAATAGCGATTACCATCATCAGACGCCACGGGGTGCGATCACACGCGGGTACATGATGCAGTCACTGGCTGCAATTAGCAGGAAGACTGCCACAATGAAAGAACGTGATGAGCTGCCAACGCCACGAACATACAGAAGATATGGAACACCAATCACACCATGACTGACATTAATCCGATTTTGTGATCCCCTGCGGCAGATACAAGGGGCTTAGAGGCTACATTGGGACTTCTCGGCGCCTCCACTTTTCATCCATGGCTTCCTACCATGAAGGAGGTAGCGTCACATCACCACGTGGCACTGGTCAGCACATGGTGGGCATGCCGGCCCTGCAGCTTCCTGCATCTCCTAGTGAAAGTAATGCCTCTTGATAAATTTCTGTACATGGAAAGATTTCCTTAAAGGGGGGAGGCTAAAAAGTTAATAAGTTCCAGAACTTAGTACTACAGTTCCCAGCTGAAAGCACTACAAAGCCCATGGAGAACAGGCCTAAAAGGGATCTTTGCAGCCCGGCAGCAGACAGGGAAGCATTTGCTCAGCCTTATTTTAGCACTTTATTTCCCTCTGAAGATTTGTTTTTTGTGCTGCACAGCAGTTCTCTGTGCCTCCATTGTCACCAATTAGAAATAATGGAAGTGTAGAAAAATAGAAATACCAAGAGGTCGTTCCAAGAAACATAAATAGTGTACGAGCGTGCACGCTGGAATTAGGGCAACGAGGCAAGACGGGAAGGGGGAGGGGAAGTGACAAAGCGGCAATAGAGTCACACTTTTCATTGATTTAAATATCACACTCCTTTAAAAGCTTTTTTAAATTATTTAAATGAAGGTGGTAATGTACACTGAGCCCGGCAAATAAAGGTCACGGACAAAAATGTCATGGTAGTCAGCAGCAACAAGATCGCAGGTCCCCCATTTTGACTCACTAATAATCATTTTTTTTGCAATCGGGTCACATTAAAAATGTTGCATTGATTGTGTGTCGGAGTCCGGGTTAGATTTGCAATGAGCTGACTGAGAATCCATCAGTGAGATGTAACAGTCTGAAAGAGGAGACTATGTGCACACGTTGCAGATTTGATGCTGCGGATCCGCAGCAGTTTTCCATGCAATGTACAGTACCATGTAAACCTATGGAAAATCAAATCCGCTGTGCCCATGCTGCGGAAAATTCCGCACAGAAACGCAGTGGTTTACTTTCCGCAGCATGTCAATTCTTTGTGCGGAATCCGCAGCGTTTTACACCTTTTCCTTTATAGGAACTCGCAGGTGTAAAAACGCAGGCGAAATCTGGAGAAAACCCCGCAGGTAAAACGCAGGTCATTTTACCTGCGGATTCAACAGAATCCGTGCAAAAAAAATCCGCAATGGAATCTGCACCGTGTGCACATACCCCAACACTAGGGCTACACCGCCATTTGTCACACGACACCGACGTCACAGGTCATATGTAATGACTTCTTATGAGGATTGTATTGCAACTGTGATGGTCACAAATGATTTGGATATTGAATAGGAGGAAACGCTTTGCCGACTTTTGTTCCCCCTTCTCTAAATCAGTGAAGAAAAAAAAAAAGTCACTGATTGAACTGATGAAATGATGGCAAAAACAGACACTGATGAACGGGCTGCGTTTTATGCAAGGGGGGGGGGAAAAGAAAAAGCTGTAGTGATACTTTGAAGTACTACTACATTAGTAAAGCATCTGATGGCCCCAAAATCTTAAAAATGAATAGTTCACAAAAAAAAAAAAAAAAAAAAAAAAAAATGCCATTTACCTGCAGAGGGCTAATCTGCAGGTAGATAGTACAGCGGCCAGCAGCGTTGTGTGCGGCCTAGCTACCAAGAGATGAACGTTCCTCCCAGTGGCAGCCGCTTTCAGTCTGTGAGACCCCCTCTTAAGGTACCGTCACATTCAGCGACGCTGCAGCGATATAGACAACGATGCCAATTGCTGCAGCGTCGCTGTTTAGGTCACTAGGAGACGTCAAACACCGGCAACAGCAGAACGATGCAGGAGCGATCCAGTGACGTACTTATTGGTCTCGCTGGTTGTTCGCTCCATGTAAAACATTGCTGGCATCGTTGCTTTTGCTGTCAAACATGACGAATCACACCGACCTGACGACCAAATAAAGTTCTGGCCTTCTAGCTCCGACCAGCGATATCACAGCGGGATCCTGATCGCTGCTGCGTGTCAAACACAACGAGATCACTATCCAGGACGCTGCAACGTCACGGATCGTTGTCGTTCTCGTTGGAAAGTTGCTTAATGTGACGGTACCTTAAGTGTCGGGACGCACTGCAGCCGCCACTGACCGTACAGAGCAGTGATTGTCAGGGCTGTGGAGTCGGTAAGCCAAACCTCTGACTCCTCAATTTCCACCACTCAGACTCCCTCATACATGGCTCATGTTTAAGTGATAAATTTACTGTAGTAATTTTTAGGATTTTAATCGTTATTATGATAATATATTTATTGGAATACAACTTTAGAACAAAAAAAAAAACCCACAACTTTTGCATATTTACAATTACACACTATGCAGTAAGTGGAAAAAAAAAAATTGCTCTGAGAAGTCGTATCGCCTCCATCAGATCCTCTTTCATATGTGACCGCACATCTGACCCAATTATTTTAAGGCTAGAGAACAACCTCGCTACACTACCTTGGGTTGGTGGCAGAGCAGTAACCACATGGGCGACATTAGGATTTAAAAAGAGAAAACAGTATTTTGACAGTAAACGGCTTCACCAAACCACTTGCCATGAGTGGAGAAAAAGTTGTTGGTGTTATCATTCATATTCTCTGAAAAAAAGGCCAAGAAAGCAAAAATTCTGCTGGGGTGTGTAAACTTTTGAGCACAACTGTACGCTGCGTAGAAGCAAAACCGCCACGTGTGACCTTACCCCAACAAGCAGTGATCAGCATGCCATACCATAGACCGGCTAACGGTGAGGGCAGATGATCGGCCTCTGCAGAAGGTTCTTTATGTTACTTTCCCACGATGAGTTTTTGATGCTGCGGTTTTTTTTGCACAGTGAAAAGACGCATCTTACAGTTCCAAAAAAGTGGAGCGGATTCATGGAAGTCTCATATATACGGTGTATGTTCTTGTATGCGGTGCGTGTTTGAAATTGGCAATAAGTCAATTTGTCTTGCAGGTACAAGGAGTTTTACGTGCAGATTTTCCCCATAGAAGTGCATTAGATGAAAAGATAAAGATAAAAAATACATGTAATCTACAGGACTATCAGTAAAGTGGTCAAAAGCCAAAAATAAAAAAAAGATATCTTAAACTATACTAGAGAAAGGGGAAAAAAAAATACAAATTTAAAAAAAAAAAAAAAAAAGCGTTTAAAAACCAAAATCCCAAGTAATGTAACCAGATGCAGAAGTGCTGCAACATGAAATGATCACCAAATAATCATTGTGGGAATGTAGCCCGATACTCATGAATGTTTCAGGTAAATAATAGGAGGATGATAGAATATTAATAGAATAGCCTTTAAGAATCAAGATAAGGAATTGTCCGACTTCCTGCAGCAATCAGCCGCTTTCCAGAAGCGGGACAGGGGGCGAACTTTCGGTTGCTCCGGGATCATACTGTATAGGAGTTGTTTTTTGAAGAAACAACCACATTAGAGGTGAATTCACATTGGTCATTTTTTTTTTACTTTTGCATTGTATAAGTTTAGGAGATATTCCAATATTGGATTTAGACATCAGCCGTCACCACTATTGTAGGACCGCACATTACACCGATAGAAACGACCAATAGCCACAACTGCATGAAGGTGATGGACACAAGTATTAAAAAATTGTAAGTGACAGCGTGTCGTCTGGAAGGCACAAATTAAAACTAAAGGTCACAAGCTAAAAGTAAATGAGTTGATGACTAGAGGTAAAGGTCATCGGCACAGATGTAATTGGATCAGTAATTGGTGACGTTCAGCCCTGGAGGGATACTGGCCTCGATTATCGGTCTCACTCCCATATAGCATCTTTTTTGGGAACGGTAGAACAGAAGCCCTCTTTGCACATAATAAACTTACCCCCCCCCCCAGTTATCTACCCCTAATTAATGTGTATTGATAAGGGCTGTAGAAATCTATGCAGAGAGCGCCCTCTAGTGGAGGTTGCAGACAGCTGTAATAATAGCATGTAGTTACCATGCGTCTGAAGGAAAGTAGGAGATTTGGTAACAAGAAACGTTCTGACTTAGATTTATGAGGACATTAACCAGCACAGGACTTTGAAGCCACTTAGACTGAATAGAAGAAATACAATAGGTACACATTTAATTAAATCTTGAGCGGATCTGCAGTCCTTGCTTACCAGAGTCTAGGAATCCAGCAAAACCAGCACAGCAGACTCTCCTGTTGCATCACAGCGGTCAGGCGCAAGCACAACACAACTACTTATGGCTGCACATCCCTTTAAGGCACATTCCCACTCGTCGGATACACAGCGTATTATATGGATGCAAAATACTACAGTATGAAATCACAAAGGGGGTCCACATAATGCGGCACCATAGACAAGAACGTAAATAAAAAGACATTGCCTCTACTCTATCCCATATGGGGGAAAGGCTTACATAGAGAACCACTTCAGCAAAGTCCTGTATAAAACCATATATTTTATTTATCATATTAAAATGAAAAAAAAAAAACAAGATTTTAATTAAAAAAAACAACAACCAGAAGGTGGCTCTTGTGTGAGGGGCTGCACAACAAACAACCCTTGCATATATATTTTATAATGATTTAGTTTTAAAAAGATAAAAAAAATAAAAATGTAGAGATCCAACAGGGAATATATAGGGTACTTAGAGTTATAAACAGTCATGTATCTATTCAGATATTATTTTATATTCAAACATGCTTGTTTTAGATATCAAAAATCAGATGTTTCCAAATAAAAAAGTGCAAGTGTATGAAACGAAGGGTTTATATTTCCCCTTTAAATACAAGCCGAGTAGCCACTGTTATATTAACATGCAGATATCTTAACTTGTAGGCAGGTTCTAAAAACAGAGGCTTTGCCTATTGGCGTCAAGGACTGAAAATCATGAAAGATGCAGCAGGGTCTGTCTGTGCTTCCCTCTGCCCCGACGCACGTTTCGTAGATACTTTCTCAGGGGATGTCCCGTGAGGAAGTATCTATGAAACATGCGTTGTGGTAGTGCTAGTAACAAGCCCTCTTCTATTCACTTGAACCATTTACAGCAATTACCGATGCAGCACAGACCATTCAATGAGCCGATCTGGGAGCGCGATGGGGGTCAGGTCCCTACTGATCTGACATTGAGCTATTCTGCAGATTATTGGAATACTCCTTTATACAATGCTTGTTGATGTCGTTCATCTTATGTTCTGCCGTAAGAATGTTGTACATCCAGTTTCCCATGACTCCAATTGCCTCTTGATCTGTCCCTAGGACTCACAACTTTCTCCAGAGCGGTGATCCCCCCAAATGCAGAGTCCAGCCTGATGCCGCAGTCACATGCATGGCTCTCTCCATTACCTTCTATGGGAGCAGACTGTCCAGGTTGCTGCTGTATATATATATACACACACACACACACCTTTTAATTTATCAGAATTTGTTTTTAATTCGGTAAAAAAAAAAAAATCCCTTTAAGATGGCTTGGGCAGAAAGATCATTCAGAGCACAGGTATTGCCTACTGGCACTTTCCTCGTGGATGGCTGAGCCTATGCTTTTACCATCCGGAGTGGAAGACAAACCTCCATCAAACCCCTTAGACTTCTCTCCTGCAGGTACAAAGGATCAAACATGTTGAGATCCAACATGCCCAATCATTCTCCCACCTGACAAGACATGTGCTAATAGGGGAAATTCTGGTGACCACCAAGCAGGCATGGACAACTGATCAGCTTCACCTCCCTGGGCATCTGAGATGTTCACCCCACGTTCTCCATTTTAAGCCATGACGCACAGAAGCCGATACAGGAGATAACAAGGCTCACAAAGAATCTCCACAAGTAACCAGGCGAAACCAGATAACACCATTCACAGCAGGCCAGGCTAGGAAGTCACAGGTAAGGAAACAAAGCAGAGTCCTACAGCTTGTAAAGGTCACACTGCGGGGTTCTGTGTATAGGGAGGTTTTTGGAACGGGTCACCGTCCAAGAAAAACGCTAGAAAAAATATAAAATCTTCCTATTCATTTGTATCCCAAAGCCACTTTGCTGTTCAGACATTGAGTCTTGAGAGTTTCAGGTTTTGTAATACGTTCACCAGGGAAAAAAAAAAGTGGCCGCCGCTCCGAACTGGGTACTGTCCATTATGTTTCCTGCGTGGTCTGGAAAACCCCTTTAAGCGTCCACTATATTATCCTCATCCAACAATGCATATATCTATTCATTGCTGAGACCCAGATTAAACACTGCCGAGGCTTCCACCACCATATACCGCTCGTAATACTCCAGTGCAGCCATTAGCTGGAGTGTTGTCACAATGTTTCAGGATCCTCATGCATCAGCAGTGTCACTCATAGCTAATAAATTAAACAGGCCGCGTCCACGGTGAGCAGTGTATGTGCAGATCTATGGGGATTTCTCCTGCAGCCTCTCCTACAGTATTGATTACACATAAAGACGTACTATATACGCGCCTATTATGTCCTGCACAGGATTTATATATATTGACAGGTCAGTAAATATGTTTGCACTTTCACCTCCGTCAGCGACTCACAGGAGATGATCTTCTGGGCGTTCTCGGGACCTGCACATAGTATATTGCTGCAGTGCGCACCCAGAGCCGGATATGGGCTCTCCTCCAAGACTGAAGATGGGCTCAACAGAAAACCAGGGAAAGTGCTGAGGCTTGTGCCCGTTCATTCTGGTGACCGGTGCAGCCATTGCCTGGTGGCGACTCGTATAGTTCGTGCTCAGCGGCGCACACTGCCGCTTTACTACGCAGAAAGTGGCGCACTAATCTTCAGTCAATGTCGTGGGACTGTGGGTCTATTCCCTTATACAAGGTATAAGACAAAAACAACAAGATCCAGCAAGTCTGGTACCGTCACATTAAGCAACGCTGCAGCGATATAGACAATGATGCCGATCGCTGCAGCGTCGCTGTTTAGGTCGTTGTGTGGTTGCTGGAGAGTTGTCACACAGACAGCTCTCCAGCGACCAACGATGCCGAAGTCCCCGGGTAACCAGGGTAAACATCGGGTTACTAAGCGCAGGGCCGCACTTAGTAACCCGATGTTTACCCTGGTTACCATTGTAAATGTTAAAAACAAAAAACTACATACTTACATTCCAGTGTCTGTCGCGTCCCCCGGCGTCAGCTTCCCTGCACTGTGTAAGCGCCGGCCGTAAAGCAGAGCGGTGACGTCACCGCTGTGCTCTGCTTTACGGCCGGCCGGCGCTGACAGTGCAGGGAAGCTGACGACGGGGGACGCGACAGACACCGGAATGTAAGTATGTAGTGTTTTTTTTTTTTACATTTACAATGGTAACCAGGGTAAA